>NW_011495054.1:13381295-13405363 GCF_000754665.1 Bison bison bison | reverse complement strand
GCCCCGTCCCGCGAGCCAGTGCGGTGTCATAGAGCCCGCGGGACTGGGGGGCCACGAGAGGCCGCCCCGGTCCCTACCTCCCCCGAGCGCGCTGAGGGTCGCGCGCCGCTCGGCCCGCCCCGCCGGACGTGCGCTCCGCGTAGGGCTCCGCGCCCAGCGCTCGGCGCGTGGTGTATGTGGAGCGACTCCTCGCTGCTGACCCGCAGCGATCAGACTCTCTTTCCTGAAAAGGGCACCCACATCTTCCTCGCCAGCACCGACGGGTGCTGGGGCCCCTTTCCCTGCTGGGGAGACACCCGGGGGACTGCTTGGCCTCCTGGGTTGATGTGGAGACCGATCTTCAGCCTGTCTTATCCTCTTGGGAAAAGAAAATACCCCCTTTCCATCACTCAAAACTATTTTTAGCTGTCTGTTTTGTTTACCCCCCCAACCCCGAGTAAAGTGCGTGGCACATGGTGAGGCTGCAGTAAACGCATGCTTGGATAATTCCCAAAGAACCGGTCCTTGGAACATTGCTTGTAATACTGAAAAACTCTAAACTGTGTTAAGGATAATTAAATAGCGGTACCTCCATGCTGTGAAATACTATTTCAGGCATTAAAACGTAGATCTGTGTGGTCTTAACTGAAAGGATGTCCAGGACATAGTGTTTCAAGAAAAAAATGGTAGCAAGACTGCACCTACGTTGTGATCCCAATTATGTTGAAGTTCAGTTCAGTTCAGTTCAGTTGCTCAGTCGTGTCCCACCCTTTGTGACCCCCTGGGCTGCCGCACGCCAGGCCTCCCTGTCTACCAACTCCTGGAGTTTATTCAAACTCATGTCCATTGAGTAGGTGATGCCATCCAACCATCACATCTCATTTCATCCATCAGAACAAGACCCAATTTCCCCCTCAGTCAGTCTCTCCCATCAGGAAGCTTCCATAAGCCTCTTATCTTTCTCCATCAGAGGGCAGACAGACTGAAAATCACAGTCACAAAAAACTAACCAATCTATCACATGGACCACAGCCTTGTCTAACTCAATGAAACTAAGAGCCATTCCTTGTAGGACCATGCCATGTAGGGCTACCCAAGATGGACGGGTCATGGTGGAGAGGTCTGACAAAACGTGGTCCACTGGAGAAGGGAATGGCAAACCACTTCAGTATTCTTGCCTTGAGAACCCCAATGAACAGTATGAAAAGACAAAAAGATAGGACATGGAAAGATGTTAAAGTTCAGTTCAGTTCGGTCACTCAGTCGTGTCCGACTCTTTGTGACCCCATGAATTGCAGCATGCCAGGCCTCCCTGTCCATCACCAACTCCCAGAGTTCACTCAAACAAATCCATCGAGCCAGTGATGCCATCCAGCCATCTCATCCTCTTGTCATCCCCTTCTCCTCCTGCCCCCAATCCCTCCCAGCGTCAGAGTCTTATCCAATGAGTCAACTCTTCGCATGAGGTGGCCAAAGTATTGGAGTTTCAGCTTTAGCATCATTCCTTCCAAAGAATACCCAGGACTGATCTCCTTTAGAATGGACTGGTTGGATCCCCTTGCAGTCCAGGGGACTCCCAGGAATCTTCTCCACCACCACAGTTCAAAAGCATCAATTCTTCGGCGCACAGCTTTCTCTCACATCCATATGTTTACATAGTTGTACATGGTTAAATGGTCTGAATTAAAGGATACAATCTCAAACAGTGGGATGGATGCAAGGAAAAGTGGAGAAGGACTTTCACTTCTTACTCTGCATTGCTGCTGCTGCTGCTGCTAAGTAGCTTCAGTCGTGTCCGACTCTGTGCGACCCCATAGACGGCAGCCCATCAGGCTCCCCAGTCCCTGGGATTCTCCAGGCAAGAACACTGGAGTGGGTTGCCATTTCCTTCTCCATTGCATGAAAGTGAAAAGTGAAAGTGAAGTCGCTCAGTCGTGTCCAACTCTTAGCGACCCCATGGACTGCAGCCTACCAGGCTCCTCCGTCCATGGGATTTTCCAGGCAAGAGTACTGGAGTGGGATGCCATTGCCTTCTCTTACTGTTGTTCAATTTTTTTAAAAAAAGATTAATGTATCCATGCATTATTTGTGTAATAATAATAAAATTTAAAATTTCAAAAGGCTCCTCTTCCCCAGTGTCTTGTGCAGAGGAAGCCAGGACGCCCAGAAGCTGTGTGCTGATTTTGAAAGCTGCTTCCTGCAAGATCAAGGAATTCTTGTTGATAGATTGATTGATCCATTGGGAGTCCGCAGGCCAGGCTTAACCTGCAGGCTGGCCTCCACTCAGCCCTGGGAGGGAAGTTTATTTATCTAAATTTTTAAGTAAGAACAATTCCAACTTGCCAGAGACGCAAAAGGAGGTTTTATTCCGTGTAAGGGAAGGAATGGAGAAAGGAAAGCTTTTATAGAAAGTCCCGAAGGACTCAGAAGTTTCTGTCTTTTTTTCCTTTAACCTCAGTCTTTTCATAAATAAATTAAGGGGTGATGAGGTAATTAGATCATGCACCGTCTAATGGAGGAGGGAAGGAAAGAAGAGGAAGTCCAGCTGGAATGGGATATGATCAAAGATCAGTCTTAAAAGACAGATAAAATCAAATCAGCATGCCTTTGCTAACTTAGAGTACTTAAGGAATTAATTGGCTGACAATATCAAGGGCATGATGCTCTGTGAAGAGGTTCTCCTTAGCAAATCTGTCATAGGAAGCCTGCAGCTAAGTTAACCACTTCATTGACCAAAGACACCCCAGGACCCACCTGGGGGGCCCCAACTGTCAGGATTGTGCTGAAGGGTAATATTGATCTCTGTCAGGTCCTGTGGTGGTTTGGTCACTAAGTCATGTCCTACTCTTGTGATCCCATGCACTGCAGCCCACCAGGCTCCTCTGACCATAGGATTTTCCAGGCAAGAATACTGGAGTGGGTTGAAATTTCCTTCTCCAGGGGATCTTCCCAACCCTGGAATCGAACCCATGTCTCCTGAGCTGCAGGCAGCTTCTTTACCGACTGAGCTACCAGGGAAGCACTCCCAGGTCCTGGGTGGCCGTCTTCTTCATCCAACAAATAGTAACTGAGCTCCTACTGCTTTTTGGCACTGTACCAGGTCTGAGGACAGAGCAGAGTGACTAAGACACTGTCCCTGTGCTTAAGTATCAAGGTTGGGAGGCCGAGTGTGTGTGTGTGTGTGTGTGTGTGTGTTTTAGTCGCTGAGTCGTGTCCAACTCTTGTGACCCCATGGACTGTAGCCTGCCAGGCTCTTCTATCCATTCTCCAGGCAAGAATACTGGAGTGGGTTGCCATTTCCTTCTCCATGGGATTTTCCCAACCTAGAAATCGAACCCGGGTCTCCTGCACTGCAGGCAGATTCTTTACCGACTGAGCTATTAGGGAAGCCCTGGGGAGGCCACGGCCAGGCCTTAAAGCTCAGCTTCTAAGAGCCACAGCGAGCCCAGGTCTGCTGGGTACCAACCACAACAGAAGGCCTTCTTGCCCTAGGGCTAAACTACTAGTGCCTTGGCACTGTGTTTCTTTAAAAAAAAAAAAAAAGGAATAAAACAGAGGAAAGACAGAACAAGCTTTGTCTCTTGACAGGACCCCCCAAGCATTTTGAAATAACTGCAGTTCTTCAAATGTGCAGGTGTTCTCTGCACTGTGTTTTCTGCTCAGTATACTTTGCTCCCACCCTTTCCTTGCGCCGCCTGCATCTGGATAACTCTTCTTCAACCTCATGGTCTTCCAGGCCCTACAGTCTCTGAAAAGCTTTCCTTGAAGCTTAAGACTGGGTGGAGAGCCGCCAGTGGCTGCCCCAGGTTTTCACCGCATCAGAGCAGCAATCACTCTACTTGTTTACTCCTCTGACTCCCCACCAACCCCTGAGCCTGTGAGGATATAAATCTGCAACACCAGCATGGGGACAGCTACAGGCAGTCCTTGAAACATATTTATTAAACAAATGTAAATAATTCTAACAGTCAAAGAATACAGGTTGTACACCAGGAAAATAAAATGGAAATAAAAACAAGACAGGGGGAAAATTTTTTTAAGAAGAAGCTTAAAAGATATGTAACTTTTCCCCTAAATGACCATTTATACTTTATCTACAGACACAATAGTAAGGTAAGCTAAACATCTATATCTGGTTGATGGCAGGAGAAATAACAGGATAATGATACATGAAAAATCCATGTTACCACTTTTTTAATTGCTTCAAAATTCCCAGATACAGAAAGAAAAAATAAAAAATTCCCAGATACTGTGACAGCAGAGGATGGGAAGCCCTCCATGAAGGATGGGTATTAGTATCACTAGTGAGTGACGTGTCTTACTTTTAGAAGGGAATGTGCACATCTAGGGCAGTCTGAGCAAACTCCAGGAAATAGTGAAGGACAGGGAAGCCTGGCGCGCTACAGTCCATGGGGTCACAGTTGGACATGACTGAGCAACTGAATAAAACAACAGAGCATGATGGAGACAATTCTTCTCTACAAACACGTTCTCTCTTAAATGCAAAAAGAAAAAAAAAAGAAAATACACAAAAGTTTTCACTAAAAGTCTGCCTCTTCTGCCATTCAAGTGGGTGATTCCTTGATTTGCACAATACAGTCTAGTCATTTCTGTTCAGTATGAATTATGAGCCAGGGACTGTGGTAGGCACTGGGGATGCAAAGATAGGATATCTTTTATCCCCCAGGAGAGGGGTAAAAGTATGAAAATACCCCAAACTCATTAATACAAGACCCAGTGAGCAATGCCAAGTGTCAGAAGAGGTATAAACAAGCTACCTTGTGGGGTTCAAAGAAGGAAGTGCTTACATCTGGTTTGGGTCAGAAAATGGCTTTGAAAGAGACGTGCCCAGGGAAATGGAGATGGAGATGAAAGAAAGGGAACATTCCAGGCAGATGAGCAAAGGCAGGGCAGGGGAAGCACTGTGGCTTCGAAAGTGCCATTAGGCTGGAGCAAGTGTGTGGGCTAAGGGTGTCTCAAGAAAGGAAATTATTCCTGAACACCACCATACATCCTGCTCATCTGAGACGGTGAATATGGTCAGGGCGGGCAGTCATTTGGGGGCAAAGAGCAAACAGTACCTTGCTAAAAGAACACTCACTTTCCTCCCTTAGTTTTCTTCTGAGAAAATTGTAAAAATATCCAAAAACTTGTATTATTTGTTCTAAGTAAGTATGCTCAAAACAGAAGAAATGAACTGAGGAGAAATCTTATTAAAACCCTAGACTATAAATGTCAATCTAGTTTAGCAAAATGGAGGTAGGTTGGAGAAATACACGTACCTCCAAAGCCTTAGTCATATTTAACTGTGGTATGTTAATAAAGAAATGTACATTTGATTATGATGTCAGCAATGGGAAGGTAAGAAAGTAGAATCAAAAAGTATAGAAGAGCTTCTAAAATAACAGGAGGGATAAAGAATATGATTAGGCAGCAAAGTAATGAAAAAGAGAAAGAGGAAATAATAAAGTAGCATAAATAATAAACATAAAATAGAATGAAAGGAATAACATCCAATACATCTATTCATACAACAGAAAGACTGAATTTCAGGGACAAGATAGAGGTGCAGGATCAAGAGATATAAACTACTATGTATAAAATAAGTATGCAACAAGAATATATTGTATAGCACAGGAAAATCGAGCCATTATTTTGTAATAAATTTAAATGGAGTATTGGGAATTCCCTGGCAGTTCAATGGTTAGGACTCTGAGATTTCACTGCCAGGGGCAGGGTTCAGTCCCAGATAGGGAAACTAAGATTCTGCAAGCCACGCAGTGTAACCAAGACTAAAAAATTTAAATAAAATAAAGAAATAGAGTATATACTCTATGAAAACATTGAATCACTATGTTGTACAGCTAAAACTAATATAATATTGTAAATCAACTATACTTAAATAAATAGTGAAATGTCAAATTATGTATAACTTTATGAATAAAACATGTCATACAAAACCATGGTAATACTACAAAAACCGTACTCAGGAAATTGTGTCATCTTAAAGGTTGTAATTATTTTTAAAAAGATAAATGAGTTAAATATTCAATTTTAAAAATTAGTACAAGAACCACGTAAAGTAGAAAGAAAATTCTAAAAATAATTTAAATAGAAAATGAACAAAATAACAATTTGTCAAAATAGTTGAAAGGATATGAAAGGCCCAATAAAATCGAAAGGAAAAATATCCTGGCAAGTCTGACACATGGGTAAAAGATAGAAAAATAATAAATAAACAGTAACTGTGAATCAGAAATGACATATAACCACTAATAAAAGCAATTAAAAATGATTACAAAAAGCTATTCTGTATAACTCTACATCAAATAGTTAGAAAATCTATGGGAAACATCATCATTCCTTGCAAAAAATAAAATAAAATTAAATACTACAATTTCCCCAGGAGAGAAGACTAGACCTAAATAGATTAGTATATTAACTGCTTAGAGTTTGTAAAAGTAAGTATCAATCATTTTTAGGAGGCACCAGGTTCAGATGGTTTTAAGCTGAGATGTCTTCAATTCTAAAGAACAAGAGGAAACTTGGGGGTTATAGATATGTTCATTATCTTTATTTCTTTATCGTGGTGATGGTTCCATGGGAATATACATAAATAAAAGCTCATCAGTTGTGCATTCTAGGTTCTCCCCTGATGGTCCAGTGGCTAAGAATCCACCTTAAAATTCAGGGGACGCAAATTCGACCCCTGGTCAGGGAACTAAGATCCCACATGCAGCAACTAAAGACCCAAGGTAGACGAATAAATAAATATTTTAAAAATTGTACACTTCACATAGGTACAACATATTATGTCAATTATACCTCTAAAAAGATGTTTACAAAAAGACAGAGAAAGTAGGACTTCCACTTCCAATGATGATGAACTAATCCTTTGATCCTCAACAACATCTGTATCAGACTGGACAAAATCAGAGGCAATCGGTTTCATGCTTTGGAAAAGAGGCAAGGCAGACTGTGATCCCTGAGAAGAGGGAGGTACACAAGATGAGTCCCATGTTTGCTGGTTTTCACCCTGGTGACAATTTCCCAACTGCAGGGGATCCCAAGCAAAGGAGTGACTTTTCCTGAGCTGAAAAGTCAGAAGGCAGTATTTGGGGCCGCTGATGCAGCAAGAATTTGCAGGCCAGGGTATCAGAGCAGCACAGCAGGGGCTGGAAGGAGGCAACAGCCTATGTGGGAATTCCTCTTGATCCTTCTGCTGAGGAAAGCTGGCCGACAGGCTGTGTGTGTACAGGATGAGACCCCGTGAGGCTCAGCAGAGACAGCTTCTCGGGGCTGAGAGCTGAATAGAGGTAGCAAAGTTTGTTCAATATTGGAACATGCAGTTCAAACCCAATCAGAATGTACATCCTCAATATCTGAGTTATTCAGTTGAGACTCCCCAAAGGCCATGCTTTAGGAGTAAGAACTAAGCCCTAGAGTAAAGGTCATGCCCAAGGACTAAAGACAAAACCAAAAAAGACTCTCCCAGACATAACTCAAAACCAAATCTGGTGGGACTTCCATTATCGGTCCAGTGGTTAAGAATCCGCCTTGCAATACAGGGAACACAGGTTCAACCCCGGGTCAGGGAACCCCGGGTATTTAACTACCTACCAGACCCAAACTCAAAACCCTTGAATGCAGCGAAATCCAGACTCCCTGCAACATATCACTCATGTCCAGCACACTATACAACCTGCACGCACAAGGACAAAGGAAAGTGACATAGACAACCTGGAGAGAGAAAAATCTACAGGAGAGGACCTAGAGGTTGGAACGAGCCCGAAGGGATTTAACAGGACTATTATAAACATATTCAAGGATTTAAAGGAAGCAGCAGACATATGAGGAAACATCTTAGCAGAGACATGGGAGATATTTTTTCAAATGGGATTTATAGAACAGGTAAGCACCACATCTGAAATGAGAATCTCACCTTATGAAGTCAACAAAAGATTTTTAAAGTGCAAAGAAAAGCTAAACCAAACTTGAAAAATCAACAAAAATTATCTAAATTGAGAAACGAAGATAAATAAATTGGGGGGGAAAATGAACAGAGTCTTAGTGTTCCATGCTGCTAAGTCACTTCAGTCGTGTCCAACTCTGTGCAACCCCATAGACGGCAGCCCACCAGGCTCCGCCGACCCTGGGATTCTCCAGGCAAGAACACTGGAGTGGGTGCCAGACGACACAAACGGAGCGTCAAACGGTGCATGAGTAGCCCAGAAGGAGCAGCGGGATAATAGGGTAGAAAAACCATGCAGGGAAACAAGGGCCAAAGTCTCCCAAGTTTGGCAGAAAACACAATCCCGTGGATCCAAGAAGCTCAACAAACCTCAAGTAGGATAAATACAAACACACACCTAGGAACACCATATCCAAAGTGCTGAAAACCGTAGCTAAAGAGAAAATCAAGCAGCAGCCAGAGGAAAAAAGACATATGGAGGAAATCAGTACAAACGACAAGTCCTGTCTCATCAGAAACAGATGAAAGAGGACACCAGTGCGAGGTCCTTTACGCGCTGGAACAGAGAACCTGTTCTCTGCAATAGAGAACAGAATTCCATCCAGTAAAACTATTCTAAGAAAGCGAGGGTGTCAGTGTCCTGCGGCAGCCTAAAGGAGAGCGGGGCTTGGGGGAGAGTGGACACATGCATATGCGTGGCTGAGTCCCTTCACTGTCCACCCGCAACTACCCCAACACTGTTAATCAGCTGTATCTGATTACAAAATAAAAAGTTTAAAGTTTAGGAAAAAAAGAAAGAGTGAAATAAAGGGGCTCAGATACTTGAAAGTTAAGGGAAGTTCACTGCCAGCCACAAGAAATGCTCAAGGAAATTCTCCAGATGGAACTCTGATGAGCAGAAGGACAAAGAGCACTGGAAATGAAAAATATGTAGATAAATATTTTTTAACTCGTCTTTTAAATTACACATTAACTGCGTCTCGGTAAAACTGGAAATTTTTGGTTTTATGTTTTTTTAAAAAGACAACTGTTTAAAGCAAAATCAGTATTGTATTGTGAGTTATGTACAGACACATGGAATATGACCATCATAGCACAAAGGACAATATTGGGGGTGTAAATGGAATTATATTATTGTAAGAGTGTCATGTTTTACATGAAATGGTACGATATTAAATCTTTTAAAAATGACCACAATTAAAAAAACGTGAAAAAAGCATTTATAAAAACTTGGGTGAGTGGAGCCTCCTAAAATAAGACAAACCCGGGGGCCTTAAAGGAAATGACTGGCAAATTTAACTACAAAACAACATATTTTTGGACTGCAGGAGACACCCACAACAAAGCCAAATATAAGTAACCAACTGATAAAAGAAATATTTACAACACGTATGAAAAACAAAACTTTATCATTCTTATTGATACCTTGCTGCTGCTGCTAAGTCGTTTCAGTCGTGTCCGACTCTGTGCGACCCCATAGGCGGCAGCCCACCAGGCTCCTCCGTCCCTAGGATTCTCCAGGCAAGAACACTGGAGTGGGTTGCCATTTCCTTCTCCAATGCATGAAAGTGAAAGTGAAGTCGTTCAGTCGTGTCCAACTCCTAGGGACCCCATGGACTGCAGCCTACCAGGCTCCTCGGTCCATGGGATTTTCGAGGCAAGAGTACTGGAGTGGGGTGCCATTGCCTTCTCTAGCAGTTTGTTAATGGAAGAAAGGAATGTCTTAAGAATCAGTAAATATATGAAAAACAGTTTATTGGTCTACTGACCACAGGAATTCTAACTAAAGAAATACGGAGATAGCATTTTGTCCCCATTATATTGATAAAAATAGAGAAAAGACATCCAGGACTAGTAAGAATGTGGAAAAAAGGAGCACTCTCATTCCTTGTTACTTGAAAGGTGAATTGTGATAATCCTTTTGGGAAATAAAATGACAGTATTTACCAAAATTTTAAGCATACATGCCTTTTGACCCTGCATTCCACTTTGGGGAATCTATCTTATAACTTCTGAATAAGTACAAGAATGTTTATGGCATATTGTTTGTCATTGCAAAAAAAAAAAAAAACTGCAACAATCCAATGTCCATCAGTAGCGGAACAGCAGAATCCATTCTGTATATGAACAATACAGAATTAGGCATAGATACTAAAAGGGAGGGCTTCCCAGGTGATGCTAGTGGTAAAGAATCCTCCTGCCAGTGCAGGAGACATAAAGGATGTGGGTTTGATCCCTGGGTCAGGAAGATCCCCTGGAGGAGGGCATGGAAACTCACTCCAGTATTCTTGCCTGGAGAATCCAATGGACAGAGGAGCCTGGCGGGCTACCATTCTCTGGGTTGCAAAGAGTCCGACAGGACTGAAGCGACTTAGCATGTACACACATACGCAGTTTACCTAATTTTTATGAAAACAAAACCAAAA
This sequence comes from Bison bison bison, assembly GCF_000754665.1. NCBI lineage: Eukaryota > Metazoa > Chordata > Mammalia > Artiodactyla > Bovidae > Bison > Bison bison. Next base: position 13,394,986 of record NW_011495054.1, on the reverse strand, counting down.
CAAAAAAAACTCACGTAAAATCCTATAGATACAAGCTTCCAATGGCCAAAACTAGAACAATTTGAGCAATAAGGTAAATAAAGAAGTACATACACAAAAAGAAAGAAAGAAGAGATAGTGCTAAGTCGTGTCCGACTCTTGCAACCTATGAACTGCAGCCCACCAGGCTCTTCTGTCCATGGGATTTTCCAAGCAAGAATACTGAAGTGGGTTGCCACTTCCTTCTCCAGGGGATCTTCCTGACCCAGGAACTGAACCCAGGTCTCCAGCATTGCAGGCAGGTTCTTTACCGACTGAGATTTGCAGGAACACCACATATACCCAAAGGATAAATAATAAATGTTCATGAGTCCACATCGGTGGAAACGACTGATTAATAAGTACATGGGAAAGGGACTTCCCTGGTGGTCCAGTGGCTAAGATTCTGACCTCCCAAAGCAGGGGGCCTGGGTTTAATCCCTGGTCAGGGAAGTAGCTCCCACATGCTGTAACTAAGACTTGATGTGGTCAAATAAATAAATGAAATAAACGTTTAAAAAGAGACATGGGGCAAAGAGACAAATCTGTGCACAATTCCAAATGATTCACACAGCCACTCTGTCCATGAGGAAGGGGAACCGAAGTCCCTACTACACAGGTGCCCGCTGTGCACAGAGACCCCCTTCTAAAGAGTCCAGTGTGTGTGCGAAGAGAGGGGACAACTTGACCTTGGGGAACTCCGAAAACACTATTTCAGCCAGGTGATCACGGTTAACAACAACTGTGATAAATCCTGCAGATGGTGGGCGCCCTGGATATGATGTGATGAATGATGCTTTACCTCTGTGGTCTTCCTGCCCTAAAGCCATAACCTCGGTCTGATTATGAGAGAAACATCAGACCACTCCCAGTAGTGGGGCAGTCTGCGAAATACCTGGCAGGGACTCCTCAAAACTGTCAAGGTCATCAAAAACATGGAACGTCTGAGGAACTGGCACAGCCAAGGGGAGCCTAAGGAGACATGCCAATTCAGATATAACGTGGTGGCACGTCCCTGGTGGTCCAGTGGTTAAGACTCCTCCTTCCAATGCAAGAGACACGGTTCAATCCCTGGTTGGGGAACTAAGATCCCACATGCCCCGGGCAACTAAGCCTTTGTGCGCAACCAGAGAGAAGCCCCCGAGGCTGCAACGGAATACCCTGCATGCAGGGCGACTAAGACCTAATGCAGCCAAAAATAAATCAATAAATGTTTAAACAAAAACAACTATAACGTGGTGTCCCGGATGGGATCCAGGACATTAGGTAAAAACGCAGGAAACCTTAAGCCATGATGAATTAATGCGATTATTCTCAGCACCTCACTTTGTGTGTGTGTGCTCAGGCGTGTCCGACTCTTGGCGACCCCATAGACTGTAGCCCGCCAGGCTCCTCTGTCCGTGGGATTTCCCTGGCAGGAATAGAAGGACTCCTTTCCCTTCTCCAGGGGATCTTCTCCACCCAGGAATCAAACCCATGTCTCTTACGTCCCCTGCACTGGCAGGCAAATTCTTGACCAGAGTGCCACCTGGGAAGCCCTGCAGATAAGTGGATGAATGTGGATAAAGAAATAGATACATACTGGGCTACAAACCTGCTTACATTCAGGGGGTGGAAAGAGAGGCCAGCGGCAAGAGACGATTAAGAGAGTTTCACCTGTTAAACCAAGTATGAACAGGGTATTACCTTGAAACTTAAAATTATATGTTAAAAATAGTAACACAAATACCAGCCGTGTAAGTGTACGTGTCTTAAGGTAGCTTATTACAAGATACTGAACATAGTTCCCTGTGCTGTACAGTAGGTCCTTGTCGTTTATCTATTTTACATATCGTAGTGGACGGGGAGCCTGGTGGGCTGCCGTCTCTGGGGTCGCACAGAGTGGGACACGACTGAAGCGACTTAGCAGCAGCAGCAGCAGCGTGTATCTATTAATCCAAAGTTCTTAATTTATCCCTCCCCACTTCCCTTTTAGTGGTAAAGAATCCGCCTGCCAATGCAGGAGACAAAAGAGACGTGGGTTCGATCCCTGGGTTGGGAAGATCCCCTGGGAAAGGCAATGGCGACCCACTCGTGTATTCTTGCCTGGAGGTCCCATGGACAGAGGAGCCTGGCGGGCTACAGTTCATGGGGTCACAAAGAGGCACGACTGAGCGACTGAGCACACACAACACCCGTCTCCTTTGGTAACTATAAGGTATTTTCTATGTCTGTGAGTCTATTTCTCTTTTGTAAATAAATTCACTTGTATCATATTTTAAATTCCACATATAATATCATATGATATTTGTCTTTGTCAGGCAGTGTGATAATCTCTAGCTCCATCCGTGTTACTACAAGAGAATCATTCTTTATATTGTTTCATACCACTCTTTCTTTGAGCTCAATATTATATCATGAGGAACTTCTCTGTTCATTAACAATTGTGGTTTATCAGAATCCCTTTGGGAAAATACTCCTGGGGTTTTCCGAGCACTTGCTTTGAGTGACAACCAACACATCGTCTGGCCTGGAAGAGCTCACAGTGGAGTAAAAATGGCGTGGCGTACAGTAACGCAAACACACAAATCAATATACAGTCAAAATGTGGGCTCCCTGGTGCCTCAGTGGTAAAAAATTCGCCTGCCAATGCAGGAGATGCGGGTTCGACCCCTGGGTGAAGACCCCTGGAGAAGGAAATGGCAACCCACTCCAGAGTTCTTGCCTGGAGAATCCCAAGGACCAAGGAACCTGGTGGATTACAGTCTATGGGGTCACAAAGAGTTGGACATGACTGATCACAGCACTGATACATGGAGAACGGATCCAGCATTCTAGATGCTCGGTGGGCACAGCTTCCGGTGGAGCCACGCTACAAGGGAATTCAGCAAGCCCCAAAGCAAGTACAAGGTCAAAGGGTTCCTCTGAGGGGAAGCGGGGACACAGCCCTGAGCGGCCATGTCTTCCGTTTGAATTGGGACTTGCCTGAACGCAGAAAGAAGACACTAACATTTTAAGAAAGATGAATGACCAAAGAGCCCGATTGTATTCTCTCTCACTCACGTGCCTTTGTATCAGCCAAGTACTTATGCTGAAAATGACGACAGGAGAAAATGCAAAGACAGAGCAACCCAGAGTTTCTTTTCCTCCCAGTCTGCCCTGACTCATCAGTAAGCTGTTGCTGGAACATGTGTGTCTTGAGAAGTGAAATAAAAACAGTTGAGTGTGTTTTGTGCAGCGCTTCCACTGCTGTGGCAAACACAAAACACAAGCCTGTGGACAAGTTACAAAATGCAAATTGTGTAATTTGGTAACTCTTTGTGTGAGTTAGACTCCCGTAGATTTTTGCGTTTAAAACTGGCAATGCACAATGTCAAGGGGAATGGTAAAATTCATACTAATAATTAAAAAAAATTTTTTTTTCTCTCTTTGGAACTATGTTAAATATGAAATGAAAAACACTGTAAGTTGAGACAGATATTAATAGAAAAAGTGATCACAGAAGAAAGGGAAAAGCCTTAGTTGCTGTTACTTTCAACACCACTTTCTTCCTGTCTTGTGTACAAGGGGGCCCTGAGTTTTCATTTTGCACTGGGTCCTGCAGATTAGCCTAGAGAAAAAAACTTAGGATCTCTGCTTCCGTGTGAGGCACACGAGATAAAAGAAGAGGAAAAAACCCGGCTGAGACAGCAGCACGGTTTATTTAGCTTTAAAACAAAATGATGTTAGCAGCAACATGTACCTGGATGTGTTAAAAGATGATGCTCAACTTTTTCTTGTTTTTACATTTGCCTTTGTCCCTTCTATTCAGAGTCTTTAAGATGTGTTTTAAAAATCATAAGAGAAACACCAGCTCTACGTAGTCAATTCAGGCACTAGCCAATGAAGCAGTGTGTGAACATTTCCTTTGGCTGCTCACTGGAATCCCCAGCTCCGAGGATTTATCAGCAGTGAGTCCCTGGTTCCATGGAATACAACTTAAGAGGCAGCCAGCCCTTTTTTCTGGGGTTCAGAGAGGGGAGATGAACCATCCACAGTGACCCAGCTCGTAGATGGAAGGTTAGGTACTTCCTTCCTATTCTGGAATACCCAGAGAATATTCATTAGAACGACCGATGCTGAAGCTCCATTATTTTGGCCACCAGATTCGAAGTGCCAGCTCGTTGGAAAAGACTCTGATGCTGGGGAAGATTGAAGGCAGGAGAGGGGGGTGACAGAGGACAAGATGGTTAGACAGCATCACAAACTCAATGGACATGAATCTGAGCAAACTCTGGGAGACAGGGAGAAGAGAGGAGCCTGGTGCTGCAGTCCACGGGGGGCAAATAGTCGGACACGACTTAGCGACTGAACAGCAGCAACAACCCAGATGAATGTGTGTCCTGCACTGAGTGTGTTCCCCTCCTGCTCTCAGCAGAAGTGCTAACAACACGACAAGCCAAGGCAGACACTGGAGCGTATCACGAGGGTGTCTGGCCCAGATTCCGCTCCGTAATGACAGGCCTCTGCGGCTGCTTGGGAAATCCCAACCGGATATTAATTTCACCACCGTCAATGGCCTTCATAATATTTTGTTTAAAAAAAAAAATGATGATTCAAAGTAAGGAGATCAAGTACATTATTAGTTCCTGTGATCTCAACTCTCAGATGAATTCATGCAATTTAGTGCCTTCTGATGCAGTCGTATGGAAGTTGCAAAGCAGGCTGTGTCGGAAATAATAGATTTCTAAGTGAGCTTGACTGATACAGACACAATATTGCGGGCGGGGGCAGGATCTCCAGAGCTGAAAGGATATCTGATCATCTTTGGATGGTCAGGACCCAGCAGGCAGTCTAGCTCACGGTGCTGGCCAGTCTGATTAGTCCATGTGCAGAAAGGTTTCTAGTCCTGAAATCCTTAAAAGGAAAAGACTCAGTTTCTCTGGTGTTTCAATGGAACACAGATAAGCAAGCCCCTTCTTTGAGAAAACGTTTTCAAGCTTAGCAGTTTAGCAGCTACGACATGATGGAGTTGCATCAGGAAGAGCCCTCATTTTGTAAGTATCTGACCAGTTCATAACAATCCACATTTTCTGAGAACTACCCTCTCCCCACAGGGGAGTCATCTGTTAGGACAGGACTCTTTCCTTTCTCCTGGCCACAGGCATGGTGAATAAGAGATTTGAACTGGACTCATCCAGTTTTCTTTGCAAAGGACTCAACGTTGGACTTCAGCAGCTCTAGTTGGTTAGTGTGCCTGGGATAAGGAACATGACGAAATTTGGCTTCCCTGGCGGCTCAGAGGGTAAAGCGTCTGCCTGCAATGTGGGAGACCTGGGTTCGATCCCTGGGTCGGGAAGATCCCCTGGAGAAGGAAATGGCAACCCACTCCAGTACTCTTGCCTGGAGAATCGCATGGATGGAGGAGCCTGGTGGGCTACAGTCCACGGGGTCGCAAAGAGTCCAACACGACTGAGCGACTTCACTCACTCAATGTAGCCCTCTTCTGCCATGTGCTTGGAAAGATAGAGAAAGCCAATCTGTAGAGGGCAAGATTGCTTGGGGGAAGAAAGAGATGAGGGCTGGCTCCTGGCAGCCACGTTTGCACCACATGATCTTGCCTTTGACCACAGCTGACTGGACCCACGTAGCAGTGGATCCAAGTCTGGCCAGTTAGTCCTTCCCCCAGGAATTCCTCCATGGCTGGAGCTATATCTGCCCTCAGAGGGAATTGCAAGAGGCCTGACAGGGGTTTGGCAAGTGTGGACGGTGGACTGCAAGTTTCTGCAGGTGTCATCTCCCTGCAACCCTGCATCCCAGCCCTGGACTGAGGTACTCACCAGTCCAGTTAGAATCACTACTGACCAGTCTGGATTCACACCCCAAATTTCTGAGCCAAAGTGGACCTGAGGCTCATTTATGGAAACTCCAGTAATTTACATGAAAATTCTTATTTTAAAATCTGTTTTTCACTCTTGTTGTTGTAAGCCCCCTGCCCAAATTCTACTTATCTCTCACCTTCTCTCCCAGTAAAAAAATGCCTTGAGAAAGCACTGCTGGCCCGACAAGCTGTCTTCCTCTATTTTCAGCCCAACGTACAAAATTAGATGATCATTTAGAAACTCACACTATGTGTGATGTGCAAAGATGTTCATCTCAGTGCTGACTCTAACAGCAAAGAAAAATAAAAAGAACACAACCTAAAGGGCCAACATAGAAACTGATTAAAAATAAAAAGACAACCATCCGTGCAACAGGAAACTCTGCATCGCGTGAAAGTGTTTGCTTATCTTATATTTAATGTTTATATAATGACTTGAAAAGTACTCACGACATTATGGAATCTTCATTGCTTTTCAAATTACAAAAGTAATCCCTTTTCATTACAAAAATAGAATGAAACACTAGAAACCCTTAAGGTAAAAGGTGAAGCTGCCCCACAAACATACTTACCTCCAGCCCCAGTGGTAACATGCAGGGTATTCATGACATATTGGTACATTTAAGAAGCAGCACAGTGACTTACCTGGTGGTCCCGTGGCTAAGGCTCCACGCTCCCAATGCAAGGGGCCTGGGTTCAATCCCTGATGCGGGAATTCGATCTCATGGGTCACAACTGAGAGCCTGCACGCCACCACTAAAAGAAAAAAAGAACGAAGAGTGACCATCTCGTGTGCACCCCAGTGAGGACCTGCTGCAACCAAACAAAGAAATTAAAAAAACAGAAGCAGCAGCAAGATTAAATTGTATATATTCATTAGTATCACTGTGACACTTAAAAAAAATCTACAGGTTGGAATGGGGGAAAAAAAAGGCTATTTATACATCCATGTTCATGGTAGCATCATTTACAATAGCGAAATAAGGAAGTAACCTGTGTATCCATCAATGGATAAGTAAGACATGGTTCATACATGCAGGGGAATATGAGGCAGCCTCAAAAAGGGAGGAAATTCTGATATCGTGGATGAACACCGAGGACATTATACTAAGTGAAATAAGACCAAAAAAAAAGACAGATACAGTATGATTCCATTTACATGAGGTACTTAGAGGAGTCAAAATCATCCAGACAGTAGATTGGTGGTTGCCAGGGGCAGCAGAGGGGCGGGAATGAGGAGTTATTGTTTAAAGAGCACAGAGTTTCAGCTTTGCAAGATGAAGAGAGCTACAGAGATGGGTGGTGGTGACGGTTGTACCATTTGTTGTCGTTTTTTAGTTGCTAAGTTGTGTCCAACTCTTGTGACCCCATGGACTGTAGCCCGCCAGGTTCCTCTGTCTGTGGGATTTCCTAGGCAAGAACACTGAACCCGGTTGCCGTTTCCTTCTCCAGGGGATCTTCCTGACCCAGGAATCGAACCCACATCTCCTGTATTGCAGGCGGATTCTTTACCGCTGAGCCGCTGAATGTATTCAAAACCACTGAATGGTGCATTTAAAAATGGTTAGGATGGTGAATTTTATGTTAGTTGTGTTTTACCGTGATTAAAAAACTGGAAGAAAGGGCTAGGCAAAAAATAACATTTTAGTACCTCTGTTTGGATAATGGGATTGTGGATCATTTTTTTCCGTCTGCTTCTCACTTCCAAATAATCCATTTTGGAAAAATGAACAATAAAAATAAAAATGACCTAAACCAGGCTGACCACCACCATGGCAAGCCGTGATAACGAGAGCTAACTTTTTTGAGCCAACTTCTTGGTAAGGAAACTGAGGCTCAGAGGAGGGCGGTGGTCTAGGAAGAGCCCGAGATAGAGACCCAGCACGGACTCCCATGGCGGGTTACCCTGTGGTCTCTCCATTGAGGTCAGTTCACTTCAATAAACATATTTTGTTTTGAGTTCCAAGGGCGCTCCTGGCTCTGTGTCCTGTGCCAAGGGCTGGGGAACAGGAGCGTCCCAGGACCATCCTGCCATACCGTCTGCCATATAGTGATGACAGTTTTCAAAGGGAGCTGGTGGTTGGGCCACACTTTACCACGGAATCTTCAGCTGAAAGCTTAACTCAACCCAAAGGCTGTCACTTTTTTTTCGTGCAAACAGCTGATGGTTTCCAGTTGTCAGCGTTAGGAGCGGTGCTCCAGTGAACATTCTTGAACCCATATCTTAAGAGCACAGCTGTGCTTATTTCATCAGATTTCATCAAATGAAATTGCTAGGTCAGAGGGCAAACGTATTTCCTAGGCTTTTAGAACATTGCTTTCCAGAAAGTTGCAGGAGGCACCATCAGAGCATGAGAACACCAGGTCCTTCTGGGCCCTTGCAGCCATAATGACAGCTAGCAAAACATTGGATAATTTGATTGCCCAAAATGGCCTTTTTCATAGATTCATTCAACAAGTATTTATAAGTCACATGCACGTACTGGGCAATGGAGATACTGTGGGGATGAGATAAGAGGATTCTCTGCATGGGAGCCTCTGTCTAGCAGGGAAGAAGACGACTTAAGGGGTACTCATTACCTGAGGAACGCTGGCGTCAGAGGCGTTGTGAAAATAAGAAAGGGGCAGCTTCGGGCACCGCTGGAAACATAGTGACCGTTCACTATTGGGTTGGCCAGAAAGTTTTTTCAGTTTTAAGTAAAACTGTAAGACGTTTTAAATTTTCACCAAGGATGTGTCTTTTTCTTAAAACGGAACAAACTTTTTGGCCAATCCAATACTTAGGCTGTCTGGGGAAGCCATATTTAAATGGAGACAAACTAGAACACTGGAAAGAGTATCTGGTTTTATAGGACGCTTCATTTCCTCTTTTTGTGAGTTGCCTGCTTGTGTCCTTTGCACGTTTTTTCCTTTAGGATATTCTTTTAAAAATTAATGGATTTGTATCCAGAAAGAGAAGAAATGGAATATAAATTAGAATGCTACCAATAAATGCTCCCCCAATTGTAACTGGCTTGTTGTTGGTTGGGATGATGGTTGTTTTTAAAACAATTTTATTTCTATATTTCTGTATTTTGTAGCAATCATTTACCTTTTGTATCATTAGGTCATGAAACATGTTGTGTAAAACTAAACCAACAAAGCCTACTAGACGGATGGAAAGAAAAAAGAAAAAAATTTTTAAATTGAAGTAAGATTCACATAACGTAAAAGGCAGCATTTTAATGTGCATAATTCAGAGGCATTTAGTACGTTCACAATGCTGTGTGCTTCAGGGTTCTTTTTTTAGTTAATTCATTTATTTTGAAAAATCTCAAGTTCACAAAATGCCTATAACACAGTACAGCAAATATCCTGATTTGAGGGATGTTTACGTTTTAATTGATCTTTAAGAATTCTTTCTATATTAAGGATATAGACTTTGGCATCTGGAGCCAGCTTTCTTCAGGTGGCCCCTTGTGTTTCACGTATGTGGGTGTGCGCACGCGTGCAAGCATACACACAACAGCTTATCATCTGCCATGCTTGGCCCCTTGTCTTTCACGTATGTGGGTGCGCGCACGCGTGCAAGCATACACACAACAGCTTATCATCTGCCATGCTTGGCCCCTTGTCCTTCACGTATGTGGGTGCGCGCACGCGTGCAAGCATACACACAACAGCTTATCATCTGCCATGCTTCCTGCACCCACGTCACCAGTGGCACTAGCTCTTTTTCAACTAGTTAGGAACAAGAAGAAAAATTCTCATAGATTTGCATATAGGAAAAAAAATAAGATAATTACATAGAAAGGCTTTTTGCTTTTTTTTTCATTCCCGATTAACCAAAAGAGACAGAAAGTCCTGCTGGTGACAAAGCGGCAGGAAATATGGCTGATGATAAACCCCAGCCTGCAGGGTCCCTGTCGGGCCCCGGAGACCACAGCACACAGAGGCCGAGATAAGCTGGGTGGGGGTGGAGGCAGAAGCTCTGGGGCCTCTTGCAGGATCCTCTGTGAAGGGGCAAATGATTTGCATGCTCTTCCCAGGCACGAAGAAAACCCAGCTGTCAAGAAAGAAAAGAGGCCTAGGATTCGGTGCTAAGAGACTGGCTGCTGAAGTCAGGGACGCCAGCTCTCGACTTGGACCCCACCCTCCACGAATGCAGGCTTGGACGAACCACCTCGTTTCCCAGTAACCTCACCTATAGAAAGAGGGCCATAATCCTACCCTCAGAGGAAGGCTGGAAGCACTAAATAAAGTTCTGGCACAGTTCACCCAAAACGACACTGTCTGTCTGGCTCCAGATTCCGTGCTCTGCTCCTGCATGAGGTGCCATCGTGGCCCAACGAATGACCCTGTCGACACAGCCCAGCACTGGGGAGCCAGCAGGGGAGGCGCGTTGCTGTCACAGGCCTTCTAAGCAAGCCCGATAAAGGTGTGAAGGGTGCTTTCTGGTTGCCTGGCAGAAACCAAGGTGCTTCTCTGGCTTACTTCTCTCCATCACCTCCTCCCGTTGGATCCCTGGCTCCAATTGCTCGACCAAAGCCTGGCAGTCTGGGTTTGTGGGGAAGGCCCCAGGAGTGGTCGGGGTCCAGGTGTCACTCTGCTTTATGCATAATCAGCCACCCCGGCCCCTTCCTCATCTGGCTGTTCCCCAGTGCCCTCCTCTGCAAAATGAGAATCCCAGAGCATACACCTCATGGGGGAGTTTCGAGAATGACAGACGGTAGACCAAGTTAACGTCCTTAGTGCCATGCCTGGCAGTTACTGTTCAATAAATGTCCGCTGTTATTATCAACACCCTGTTCCCAGACAGGAACACTGAAACATGCTGGGAAGAAAATACATTGCTATGAGACCAGAGCATAAAGCAGTATGTAAAATAGAACCCAATTATGTTTAAAAAACAAAAACATTATACATACGTAGAAGGAGAAAAAGACCAGAAGGAAGTGGCGCGCTTAATTCTTGGTAATGAAATTATAGAGGATCTTTCTTTTTTGTTGTCTTTTCATGTATTTTCTACATTTTCATGCAATGCACATATCACTTTTCCAATGGTGAAGGGGAAGCACTGTGAGAGACGAGAGGAGTGATTACTTGGATCTGGGCTTGTGGAGAAGATGTCCCAGAGGAAGTGGGATTTGAGCAGGGCCTGGAAGGATGGGAGAATTTGAAGAATGGGGGAGGAGAGGCAGGAGAAGTCTTTTTGATGTCCTTTTTTTTTTTTGGTCTGTCTCCTTCCCTAGGCTGTGGGCTCCTTGAGGGCACGATTCGTGGTCTAACTTGCTCACTGCTGTATCCCTGGCATCTAAAACAATTTTTGAAAAACAAACAGACAAAAAAACTAGTGCTTAGTAGGTGCTCAGTAAATATGGATCTAGTGAGCAAACAGCCTTGACAGCTGACTTAGCCTGGGAGACGAGGATGCTCTTTGATTCGCCGTCCAGCTGTGCACTGCCAAGATGGAGGCGCGTGGTCTCCACAGAAACAGAAGTGGGCCCACCAGGCCAGCAGCAGGATGCAGACACAGGGATTACGAGCTCTGCATCTTTTCAAGGTGTGATCTGGAAACTGGGAACATGGTGGTGGGATCTTTGGACAGATGCTGAGGGAAGAGGAGGAGCTGCACCATAGGGTTGATTTAGCCGTTCACTGGACAGGTCTGTCAAATCAGTCATCGGATGCTCAGGCAAGTAGTTCAGGTCTTTGAAGGTGCGTAAGAGACTCTTCATGGGTGGAAGGCTAGGGACTCAGGAAAATGTGATTCTAGTCTGAACCTTGCTGTGTGACCTTGGGCAAGTTACTTAACCTCTCTGAGCCCCAGCATGCTTATTCATAAAATGAGAGGTTTGATCAGTCTAAAATTGCTCATAAAAAGACATGTGTGGTAGTAATGTAAAATGGTGAAGCCACTTTGGAAAACAGTTAAACACAGAATTATCATAGATTATCATATGATACCAATTCTACTGATAGGTATATACCCAAAACAGGTACTTAAGCAAACATCTGTAATTGGATGTTCATAGTGGTACTAATCCAGAGAAGGCAATGGCACCCCACTCCAGTACTCTTGCCTGGAAAATCCCATGGACAGAGGAGCCTGGTGGGCTGCAGTCCATAGGGTCGCTAAGAGTTGGATACGACTGAGTGACTTCACTTTCACTTTTCACTTTCACGCACTGGAGAAGGAAATGGCAACCCACTCCAGTGTTCTTGCCTGGAGAATCCCAGGGACGGGGGAGCCTGGTGGGCTGCCGTCTATGGGGTCGCACAGGGTCGGACATGACTGAAGCGACTTAGCAGCAGCAGCAGCAGTGGTACTAATCACTGTAGCCAAAAGACCACCAACCCGATGAACAGATAAGTAAAAGGTAGTATATCCAGATGGTGGAATTCAGCCATAAAAAGGAATGATAGTGCTACAGCGTGGATGAACCTCGAAAACATTATGCTAAGTTTAAAAAGCCAGACTCAAAAGATCAAATTTTGTGTGATTCCATTTATATTAAATATCTAGAACAAGGAAATCCATAGGAACATAATGGAGACTGGGGGTTGCCAGGGGCTGGAGGAAGTGGGGAGTGGAGACATAATTTTCTTTTAGGGTAACAGAAGTGTCTTGGAACTTGGTAAGAAGTCTTGTTTGTACAACACTATGAATGTAATAAGTCCTGCTGAATTAGACACTTTAAAATGGATAATTTTATGTGAATTTCATCTCAATTATATCGAAAAAGAAAGAACCTAAGAGATAGGCAAGATGAAAAGTTCAGCCATAGATGAAAATGGGAGACCATCACAGGCCAACTACACAATTATTCTGCCCAGAGGATATGCAGAAAAAAGCTCCCAGTAGCAGTCAGGGCTGGGATCTAGATGAGTCTCTGGCCACTTCCTCATAGTGGGATCATGGGCCACTCACTCAAGTTCCCTGAGCCTCAGGCTTCCTATCCGCAAAATGGGGCTGATGCATCTTGTTTTCCTCAGAGCACTGTGGGGCAGAGTTCTGAGAGCACTCTGAGAGCCCATGTTCTCAAAGTGACCCCTCCAGGATGATGTCTCAGCACCCTGTTTTCTAAACACAGCAGACTGAGAATCAGTTCCTAGTTCATGTGGAGACACTGAGGAGGGTTCAGGACCCACTGACTCCGAAGGGGCACACCCAGGTAGATTCCTGGGTCCACCATTACCTGTGTGGTCTAGGGCAAGTCTTTCATTTTCTTCAGCGGTAGAATGGGAACATCTCTTATCTTGGAGAGAGGCTGTGTGTTACACCGTAAGCACTCAATAATCAGATCCCTTCCTTCTTTCTTTGTCGCTGCTCTCCAACACAAAAATTGCCGGTTCCCAGAATCCACCAAAAGATCTGCGATGTGGCTCAGAGAGGTTAAGGCAGCAGCCTGAGGTGGCACAGCTAGTTTGGGCTTAGAATACAGATGGCCTGGCTCCGGGTCCAGAGAACTTCCTTCAAGCCTCTAAGCCTCATCACTTATTTTCTTCAGCAAGTGTTTTACACCTACTCTGCCTAGAAAGGCGAAGGTGTGTAAGTAGAAAGACCCGGCCCAGAATTACGTGCTGTGCAGACTTCGAGACAGGTGCTGCTGTCCTGGGTGTACCTATTAGGAAACTGAGTGTGCTTAACTAAGGTTCAGAGAGACCGAGTGACTGGCACCAGGACACACAACCAGCAAGCAGAGGTCTCGAATTCGAACTCGAGTCCTCCCGCGGTGCCACGCCCGGAAGCCCCCGGGCGCGCGTGGCTCCGCGCAACTAGGGCGCGCGGCGGTGGGAATCCCGAAAGGAGTTGGAAGCCGGGCCCGTTCATTTGCATGCTAATACCCAGAAT
>NW_011495054.1:13380270-13380460 GCF_000754665.1 Bison bison bison | reverse complement strand
GGTGTATAAATAGGGAAGGGGGGACGTGCATCCTCGGCTGAGTGAGGGGGGGGGCGCTCGGCACAAAGAAAGTGGAAAGTTTGCAGCGCGGGGAGGTCCGGGCCAGGGATCCGGGTGCGCACGTGCAGGGCCGGGGGCACCGAGGGCCCCCCACGCTGAGCTCGCCGTTTCTTTTTTTTTTCCTGCAAGC
>NW_011495054.1:13376605-13379721 GCF_000754665.1 Bison bison bison | reverse complement strand
CCTCTCCTCCTCCCCGCGCGCGCGCGCCCTCTTGGCTGCGCGCCGGCGCCGCCTGGCGGGCGGGAGGGGAGGTGGCAGGCGTGTTTGCGGGAGGGGCGCACCTCTTTGCTCGCGTACCCCCCCGGAGGTAGAAAGAGAAGGGGAGGCGGGCGGGCGGAGACGAGAGAAGAGTGCACGATCTGGCAGGGGTGGGGGCAGCTATGTGGGCGGTGGTGCGTCCTGCCGTCTAGACAGTCCGATCCGGGCAGGGGGCGTGTGCGCTCGGCGCACCTGCGAGATTACAGAGCCCCGGGCCGGCACGTGTGGGGAGTATAGACACGTTCGCTGCGCCCCGCTTCTCGCTGCCTAGGGGAAGGGAGTGGGGCGGGTAAGTGCGGCGGCCCGGCTTGTGGGGAGGGGGCGGCGGCCATGGAGCGAGTGAACGACGCTTCCTGCGGCCCGTCGGGCTGCTACACCTACCAGGTGAGCAGGCACAGCACGGAGATGCTGCACAACCTGAACCAGCAGCGCAAAAACGGCGGGCGCTTCTGCGACGTGCTCCTGCGGGTGGGCGACGAGAGCTTCCCAGCGCACCGCGCGGTGCTGGCCGCCTGCAGCGAGTACTTTGAGTCGGTGTTCAGCGCCCAGTTGGGCGACGGCGGAGCTGCGGACGGGGGCCCCGCTGACGTGGGGGGCGCGGCGGCGGCCCCGGGCGGCGGGGCTGGGGGCAGCCGGGAGCTGGAGATGCACACCATCAGCTCCAAGGTGTTTGGGGACATACTGGACTTCGCCTACACCTCCCGCATCGTGGTTCGCCTGGAGAGCTTCCCTGAGCTTATGACCGCCGCCAAGTTTCTGCTGATGAGGTCGGTCATTGAGATCTGCCAGGAAGTCATCAAACAGTCCAATGTGCAGATCCTGGTGCCCCCTGCCCGGGCCGACATCATGCTCTTTCGTCCCCCCGGGACCTCGGACTTGGGTTTCCCTTTGGACATGACCAACGGGGCAGCCTTAGCTGCCAACAGCAATGGCATCGCAGGCAGCATGCAGCCCGAGGAGGAGGCAGCGCGGGCAGCTGGTGCAGCCATTGCGAGCCAGGCCTCCCTGCCTGTGTTACCTGGGGTGGACCGCTTGCCCATGGTGGCCGGACCCCTGTCCCCCCAGCTGCTGACCTCACCTTTCCCCAATGTGGCATCCAGTGCTCCTCCCCTGACTGGCAAGCGAGGCAGGGGCCGCCCAAGGAAGGCCAACCTGCTGGACTCAATGTTCGGGTCCCCGGGGGGCCTAAGGGAGGCAGGCATCCTTCCGTGCGGCCTGTGTGGGAAGGTGTTCACTGATGCCAACCGGCTCCGGCAGCACGAGGCCCAGCATGGGGTCACCAGCCTCCAGCTGGGCTACATCGACCTTCCTCCTCCGAGGCTGGGTGAGAACGGGCTGCCCATCTCTGAGGACCCTGACGGCCCTCGAAAGAGGAGCCGGACCAGGAAGCAGGTGGCATGTGAGATCTGCGGCAAGATCTTCCGTGATGTGTACCATCTCAACCGGCACAAGCTTTCCCACTCGGGGGAGAAGCCCTACTCCTGCCCCGTGTGTGGGCTGCGGTTCAAGAGGAAAGATCGCATGTCCTACCACGTGCGCTCCCACGACGGGTCCGTGGGCAAGCCCTACATCTGCCAGAGCTGTGGGAAAGGCTTCTCCAGGTGAGGAACGGCGCACCCCCACCCCCCATGACTTGTCCTAGCCCCCCTCCTGGAACAGCCAGCTCCTCGCCAGCATCTGGGGATTCACTTGGCCTTGTGGGGCCACATCAGGTTTGGGCAGAGGGTTTTAACGATGCTGACTTTTGAGATGGTGTGGTCACGACACGCTTTCTCTTGCCTCGGGGGACGTTCTCTGGCACTAGGCGGGCCCTGCTGCTCTTCCTCGGGGCCTTGTGGGAAGGGGCCGGCTGTGGCCACAGCCACCGGGCCTCACCATTCTTCTCCCTGGGCTCCCTTTGTGTTTCCGGCACCAGGCGAGGGGCCCCCTCTGGGGGCGGGAGGCCGGGCTCCTCCAGCGACTTTCCCCGCTTGAATGGCTGCCTGGCTGCCGGGGGAGGGACTGAAACAAGTGCCTCTGGGACGGCGTAGGACCCCACCCCCACCACTGGCGGTCCTGGGCCAGGAGACCCCGGAATCAGGGGCACGGAGTTGGGCACCCAGAGTCTTCTGAACAGCGAGATCTTTGATATGCTCTGACCTGGTGGCTCCAGAGCCTACCTGAACCCACAGATCCCCTTTATGTGCACTGGACAGAGGGGGAAGAAGGGCAGGATGTCTTTTTAGATCGACTTTTTAGTGAGACTGATAAGGAACTTGCAGACTTGTCTGCCAGCAGAGGGTTGTTTTTCCTCTTAAGAGGATATTCAGAATAAAAGGCTGGTTTTAGCTTGCCCGGGCTCTGAGGGCCTTGTGTGTCTGAACACCGCCATGCAGAGAACTCCCTCAGAGGGGCCCCAAGCAGGAACCAGTCATACCGGTCAGGCAACCCCTGCCCACCTGCTCTGTCGGGCATCTGGTTTACCAGCCCAGCTGGGGACTTAGGGCTCCATTCCTTGGCCTCTGGGGACTGAATTCCATCCGGGTGGCATTCATTGGCTGCTGTGGCGGGAGAGGCTGGGGGAGGGGAACATGGAGTTTCTAAGGGGCTTTAGTCCGGACAATGAAGCACACACAGCCCCTCCCGGAAAGGCTGCAGCAAGGCAGCCTGGTCTCATTCTAAAGCCCTGTCCTTGGGACCTAGAAATCACGGAGTGTCTGGGGGTGGGGGCGGGCAGACAAGGTCAGAGACAAATGCTCAGCTCATTCCCTTCCCCCTCTAGAGAAAACCGGGCCACAGAGGCCTGGGCCTCAGGAGCCAGGGCTGCGAGCTGACTTTCCTTTGTCGTGCAGGGGTAGAGGGGGAGGTCTGGCCAAGCTTGCAGCCCCTGTTCTCTGGAGGTCTTGTTCTAAAGTCTCTCTTGGTCTCTCTTTTCCAGGCCTGATCACTTGAACGGACATATCAAGCAGGTGCACACTTCTGAGCGGCCTCACAAGTGTCAGGTAGGGGCCGGGCCGGGGCAGAGAGGGAACACGAGCCCGCTGGCGTCTGAGCGGGCC
>NW_011495054.1:13363494-13376505 GCF_000754665.1 Bison bison bison | reverse complement strand
GTCTGCTCTCCTCCTTTGTTCTCCCCCGGCCCCTCCCCCCAACTGCTGATGTCCCCTCCCTTCTGGTTGCTGGGTCCTGGTTCCCACCCGTCTCTGTCTTCGCTCTGCTGCTTGGCTGTCCTCTCCTGGCGTCTGCCAGTTCCTTGGATGGTGGGCCGCAGGGCACACGTGTCGTCCTGGGGTACTGGCAGCCCACCGCGTCCGACTTTGGTTCCCGGCGGTTCGCAGGGGCCACCGTGGGCAGAAGTGGTTTCGGAAGGGCTCCTGGTGGCCCGGCCCGCACCGCTTCCTCTGTGTGCCTGGCAGCCTGACCCGGCTTGGCGCTCCATCTGGGTCCCCTCGGCTCAGGCACCTCGCGGTGGGGGTGGTGGCAAGGAGGCAGGGCGCTGGTGCTCTCACCTCTGCACCGGCACCTGCTTAACCTGTCCCGAGCCACGTGTGCGCGCAGCCAAGGGCTTCTGAGAACTGGAGAGCGAGGTGGCTTCCTGTCCTGGAGAGCTCTTTGTGTAGCAGTAGGTAGGGGAGACTGAGCCAGATTCTCACCCTTGGTGTGTCTGCCTGAATGGTATCTGGGTGCCCTGTGGTGCCCAGAAGACCAAGCTTCCTCTCCTGGCCATTAAGCAGTCCTGTGTGGGTGGAAAACACGACTCTCTCTTTTCCTTGGTCATCTTCCCTTTCCTGGGCCGAGTTCTCACCATCTCAGGCGTGAGACAGTTGTGGGGTGACCTGCTTCTCTTTATCCTGTTGGTGGCAAGGAGGGAGTGCTCCGGGGAGACCGACAGGGAGGGCTGGACGTGCTGCAGGAGGGACGGGGAGCCCCAGGGGGCCAGGCATGGTGGCGCTCCTGCAGGCCTGCCGGGATGCATGTGCGCTCGCTGCCTCCTCTCTCTCTGACTCTCCGCTACGGAGCACGTTCTGATGCCCAGGTAGTGTGCTGAGCAGCCCAGCAGAGCAGGAGGTGCCCAGCGGGCAGTGGGGGCGTGCCCGGTGGCCTGGGGGGGTAACCTGCACTCTCTGCCCTTTTTCCAGGTGTGGGTTGGGAGCAGCAGCGGCCTGCCGCCCCTGGAATCTCTTCCTAGCGACCTGCCATCATGGGACTTTGCCCAGCCTGCTTTGTGGAGGTCGTCCCATTCGGTTCCTGACACCGCCTTTTCCCTTTCTCTAAAAAAATCCTTCCCAGCCCTTGAAAACCTGGGCCCGGCACCCTCCAGCAACGCTCTCTTCTGCCCAGCCCCCCCGGGATATCTGAGGCAGGGCTGGACGGCCTCTGAGGGTGGCCGGGCCTTTACCCAATGGCCTGTAGGCTAGCCGGGCCTCCTGAGAAGGTCTTCTGTGGTGGGGGCAGCAGGCTGGACCTCCTGCTCCTGGGAGAGACCTGTCCACTGTGCCCAGCTCCTCCTGGGTACTCGGGCTCTTCCCCAGCTCAGGGACCCCCATGTGGGGGCTGCAGGGAGCTCCTTCCTGGGCCCGCCGCGGTCTCCGTGTTTCTTTCAGGGCTTTCGGGCCTTGTTTCCCCCCTTTAGCTGATGGTACCCTGGGTGTCCGCCCCTGCCTGGAGGCCAGTGCCTCCCCTCCCCTGATAGCACCTCCCTGAAGCCTGGGGTTTCTGGAAGGGGGCCTGGCCTCCTCTCCTCCTACCCTGGGAGTGAGTCCTCCTCCTGCTGGCCAGCCCGAGCTGCCTGCTTCCCTTCCACTCACACAGGTCCTGCTTTCCTTGCTGGCTCGTGAATTAGACGGTTGTGGTTTTGAGTGTCATTCATTAGCAGGTCTGCTCAGGAACTAGACTAACCAGTAGCTTTACCTTGGGTCATCCTGATACATGGCTTTGGGGGCTGATAAAGCAGTTGTAGACCCTCCCCCTTGGATCCCAGTGGTGTGTCCTTTAGCCCCCTTGGGCTCTGTGGGAATAATAGGAGTGATGATAAAAGTTTTCATTCTAACATTTGAGGCTTTGTGTGTTTTGTCTTTGGTCTGTGTCATAACGCTGACCTCACGGTCTCTTGGTGTACGTGCCTGCCCTGCCCTGCCCTCCGACACACACACGCTCACAGGGCCGTGGTCCCGCCTCCAGCCCCACAGCCAGAACCCCCGACGGTGACCTGGCAGGTGAAGATGTGCTGCCCCTTAGGCTTAGTTTGGCCAGCCAGGTGTGCCGGGGCTGGGTTAAACAGGGCAGGGGAGTCTGTTTTGCATGGTGTGTGTGCTGAAAGCATCGGAGGTGAAGAGACGGCTCGCTGGGAGTTGGTTCCTGGGGCCCCTGGCAGGGCAGGGCACGGCCATACCTCTCGGCCCTCCTGGTGCCAGAGAGGCAGCGGTTACGGGGACTGATGCCTCAGCCTGAGGGCAAAGGTCCTCCGAATGCAGGGGCATGGAGGCTCAGCCTGGCGGTGACACACCAGTTTCCCTGGGGTTTCATGATGCCCCAGCACTGCTCATCTGCACGTGCTGTGGGCTGGACCTTCCCCCCACAGGGAGTTCAGCCTGACACCGAGAGGCTGGAACAGCTCAGACCTCTCCTGCTGCTCCCTGTGGCCCCACTTCTCAGGGGCTGGTCGGGGGTGGGGTTTGGGCTGGAGGGATAACTCATTAGGAACTGAGGTGGGAATAAAGGAACTGACATCCTCCAGAAGGGGGCCTGCTGGGCCCCGACACGTTGCCCTTAAGACTTCTACCCCGAGGCTGCCAGACTCGAAGGCCACCGGCGTAGGGTGTGCCCCGGTGTCCCTGCTACCACTTGGGCCCCATTCCCAAACTGCTCAACCCTTGGGAGTCTGGGACTTTTGGAAGTCTGGGATGGGGAGAAACTGGTAGGGCGGGGAGGGAGCCTGGCTGGGGCTGTGGGTTGAGTGGTGATGACCAGAGGGGACTCAGGCTGGGGGGCCCTGGCCGGTGTACCGCTGGCAACAGCAGGCTGCCTGCACGCCGGGCTGGGGCCAGGCGGCCGTCCCAGCACCACTGGGCCGGGGTCCTGATCCTGGCATGGTGCCCTGCCTTCTGCCCCTAGGACAGGGGCTGCCTCTGTCTTGAGTGGCCCCAGCCTGGAAGTTCTGGGCACCCCGTCTTTGAGATCCATCTCTCTCAGCCTTTCTGCTTCTTTTCCTGAGTCAAGTAGCCAGGCCCTTTATGCTCGCTGTTGTGTGAACTTCTGGCAGGCCTGGACTTGGGCACTTTCTCAGTTCCTCCAGAAAACCTCTGGTTCTCCGGCCAGAGGGTCAGTGCTGGCATAGAGAAGCCAACCACCATTCCAGCATGGCTTTGTAACACAGGAAACGTTTTCACATTTTCTTTTTCCAAGTAGCAGATTTACACTCCTAATGATGCTTACTCAGGCTCAAGTTAGCTCTCATCCCTTGAGAGATAATCAGTGGAGGACGGGGTGGGGAACCTCAGCCTGGTCTGCGATTTCAGTTTTGCTTAGCGAATCCCCTAGACGGATAATCCACTTGTGGATAATTGAGGTTTGGTTGTCCATTATCTTTTGTTAGCAAAGCGTGACAGGTAGTGTTTATAAGGACACGTCCCAAAAGAAAGTTGGCAACGAGGCTTCTCCCTCACCTCCCTCTGGCGGCACCCTCTTCCAGAGAGCACGGAAGGTGGAATCCTCAGTGTGCGTTTTCAGCTGCGTTTTCTTACACCTGGTCCGTGGTTGCTTCCTTTCTTGAGTTGTGTTGTGTGGTGTAGATTACACTGCCCTCGTCACGGGATGGGTGGTCCTCGGTCACTTGTCTAGCAGAGCCAGCTCTCATCCCTTCTCCCTGAGGTGTCCACAGCGCCCCTTATCCTGGTTTACAGTCTGGTGGGCTGGGTGAGGGAAGAATTCTGTTTCCCCCTACTGAGGCCATGAGACCAGACACCCATGATGCTTTCTGAGTCATGTGAGTGCCCAAGTTTCCCTGCACAAATCCTGTCACCTCTGTCAGGACAGCCTGGCCCCCAAGGGCACTGATAAAAACTACCAACACCTTTCACCAGAAGACACCCCTGCTGAGGCTGGAGGTGGTCAGAGCATGGGCTCGGGCCGGCTCTCAGTCCAGCTGCCCCAGGTCCTCGCGGGACCTCTGCCTGCCTGCGGGTCGCGGAGGGTGGGAACACCCCAGGCTGACCACGGAGGGGAGGGCCCTGGCCCAGCAGTAGCTGAGCCCTCTGCTTTGTGCAGGTCACTCTCAGAACTTAGCCCCTCATTTGTCACATGAATCAACTCAACATGTGAAGTAGGTGAAAGCAGTACAGTTGGCCCTGGAACAACGTGAAGGTGAGAGCGCTGACTCGGGCTCAGATACACACGCACAACTTAGCAGTCGGCCTCCTGTCCCTGTGATTCCTCCTTGTCCAGGCTCCTCTTCCTTGGGTTCGGCTGATTATAGGCGCTGTACCACCTATCACAGTATTTACTAGTGAAAAAACCTGCATATAAACGGACCCTTGCAGTTCAAACCCTTGAAAACTGTTCAAGGGTAAGCTGTATTTTATTAGCGTAACTTGTTCTATTCACATCTGTGACATTTGTTCAAGACATAACGGCCAAGAAGAACAGAGGCCGTCCTGACACACACATCTGGGGCCGGGGTGGCCACCTCGGCGTCTTCTATCTCCACAGCATCTCGCACGTTTGTTTCTCGCTTTGATTGTATAGTGAAGCAACAGATAAACGCTGTACGTGGAGACAGTGTTCAGACGCTTACCTTAAGACCTCGGGGGTCTCAGGATCTGTTTCTGTTCAACGGAGACTGTGGGAGCACCTCCATTCTAGCCAGTTGATGGGGGTGGCCCGTCTTCAGTGAGTTAATGTTCTGTCTGTGATGGCCTTAAAGGTGAATGTTGCTTTCTCTTATGGTTCTAAAACAGTAAACACACACGTAGGGAGAAAAGAAATGAAGTCAACCTTGACTCAAAGCTGAGACATATGCATGGAACCAAAATAGTTTGAAGGTCATCAGATTGAACCCTCAGGGCTTTCCCGACATTCTGTGACCTCTAGGGCTCTGTGCAGGCCCCGGCTTGGGTGGAACGCTGCGGGTAGATCCGGGACTGAGACTGAGTCGAGGGACCTGGGGAGCTGAGTGCAGCTCCCAGCTGGCGGGGTCAGGGCACAGCCAGGCTCGAGGGCCACCGTGAGGTACTGCCTGCCACTAGTACCTATGAAGGTGGAGCCTGGGCCTGCCTGGCACAAGGGGCACTTGGCCGGCGCAGGCGGTGCTGTCCCGGTTGGCACCAGTCCTGGGAATTCTCCAGATGCCCCCCAGGAGCCTCTCGGTCTCTGCTAATTTTCACATTCGCGCAGTTGACGCTGTCCTTTCATGGGCTGCTTTTTCAATGCAAATGCACGCGAATGTTATGAAGAGTAATTTCTGTTCTATCCTGCCTTTCCTTCCCATTTCCCCGTGGCCGCAACTGTCACTTTTGAATAAATAGTGAGTAAATGGAATTCTTCGTGTGAGGCAACCAGGGGAAACCCAGGGTGGAGAAGGTGAAGACTGCTCTATTTACATGCCAGCAGCTCTTCTGTAAATTCACTTACAGCCAGGGCAACGAAAGTCAGTTCTTAAATGTTCAAGAATGAAAAGTGCCTAGCTCTTCGTTTTGCAGAACTCAGCCTGCCATGAACCGGGCGTATGGGGGGCCAGTGGGAACCAGTGATCCCAGCTCAGGGGTCCCGTGGGGAAGACTGTGGGGAGCAGGAGCGGCTTGCTCGGCATCTGGGCAGGAAGCCTGGGCCACCTGCCGAATTCTCTTTGTACAGGGAGTTCCTGTGTTGGTTGGAAATGCTTTGTGGCACGGTGTGCTCAACGGGGAGTCAGGTGTGGGGCCAGCTTTTACCTCACCCCATTCTCCTTTCTGCCCTCAGACCTGCAATGCTTCTTTCGCCACCCGAGACCGCCTGCGCTCCCACCTGGCCTGCCACGAAGACAAGGTGCCCTGCCAGGTATGCGGGAAGTACTTGCGGGCGGCGTACATGGCAGACCACCTGAAGAAGCACAGCGAGGGGCCCAGCAACTTCTGCAGTATCTGTAACCGAGGTAATCGCCCTGCTGTTTCCTCACGTCGGGGGGCGGGCCTGCGCCCCGCCTCAGGCCCCACTCTGCACAGCCACCCCTCCCGCCCACCCCACTGAGCGGTGAACACCTCACCCTCAGCTAGCTGTGTGTCGCCCTTTCCTTTCCCGTCAACTTGGGGAGCTTGGAGTGGGAGCTCCCAGGAGGTCAGCAGGCGGGGACAGAAGGAGAGAGGTGTTTCCCAGGCTTGAGGCCCATGACGCACCTGCTGCCCCGGGGGCAGGATGGATGCGCTGAACCACTGAGGTCGGTGGCAATCGTGAGACCCCCGAGAGGTAGGAGAGAGAGAGACCGACCCGAGAGCCGTGCCGGCTGAGTCACAGGCATACGGGTGAAAGTCAGCAGCCAGGTAAAGAGCTCAAGTCCGTAGGTAAACAAGGGCCGGAACTTTCTAGCATAAAAATCCAGACCCGGGCAGACTGTGGCCTTGACGAGGGCAGAACATGGCAGGTGCTCGGAGCAGGGCAGCGTGCTCGCGGCCGAGGTCGGCCTGGCTGGCGTCTGACTGTCGTGTTGGGTGAAGTCGCCTCTGCCGGGCCCGCCGGCTACCGGAAGGGCTGAGGCTCGTGTTGTCTGAGGAGGAGGCTGTGCCGTGTCTGCTGACGGAGTCGGCGCGGCTGTCCGGCGTGCGTGAGGCAGCTTCTGCATGGTGCGCTTGGCTTGGCTGGGAGCGGGGGACAGGGCTGCGAGTCCTGTTTCCTGGGACGCGCTGGTTCCAGTGCTCCTGGAAGTCCTATGTGTGGCTTCACGGGCTGACCACTGAGCCAGGAGGCGGGGGACCCTGGGTTTCGCCGGCCCTTCCCACCTCACCTTCCTGTACGACCTTGAACTCTCCCTTCCCCTGTGTCTAAGGCTCAGTCTCTTCATCTCTACAAGGGGTTGAGAACACCCCTCTGCCCACATCACAGGGCTGTTGTGAGGATCCCGGGAGACGGGGCGGGTGACCGTTCTCTGGGCCCTGCAAGCCACAGCACACTCGGGAGGCCCTCGTCTGTCGCCGTGTCGGGAGACACAAAGCTCTCCGACACTCTGGTCCGGACCAGGCACAGCACCCCTGCGGTCCTTGGCCGGGGTCTCTGAATCCTGTGGAGGGTGCCTGCAGAGTAGCCAGGTGTTCCTGCTGCCCTGGGCTGGGTCCACCCCCCACCAGGACTGCGCACTTGGGGTTTGCCTTGAAGGTTGCCGGATGCCGATGTGTGTACCACCAGGAAGTGCTGTGGAAGCGGGCAGGTTGGGAGGTGGTCAGAAAAGCTGCGGAGGCATCCGTCCTATTTTCTGCATGTCCGTAGAGGGCAGCGGGGCTGCCCGGCTCCGGGAGGAGACGGTTCCTTGTCTGGCTTCCTCTTCACGCCCCTGATGGCTCAGGCCCGCTGCACTGTGCTGCCAGCAGGCACTCTGTCAGGGTTTCAGAGTTGACGTTCTCAGCCTCAGAGTCGGCATCGGAAACCAGAGGTGGGAAACCGGTGCACGCGGAGGAGGATGCCAGTGAGGAGACTGAAATGAAGCCTGGATTACAGAGGCAGGGAGATCGGGTGGGGGCCCAGGGCCACAGCCCCTGGGGACCCTGCTCAGGAGGAAAGAAGAGCTGAGAGCAGCGGGGAGCAGGAGGGAATGCTAACCCAGTCAGGAGACAGCTGGTGTGGCAGAGCCAGCAACTGCTGAAAGTCAGGCTGTGTTTGCCCTGCGCTGGTGAAGAGGACTGGGCAGTGGCCACAGGCCACGTGGCTCCGGTGGGTGAGGGTGCTGGTAGAGTAGAACCAGAGCCCTCCTTCCCTCAGAAAAGCCCCTGGATCTGGACTGTAAGCAAAGCAGCTTCGGGTCCCAGCGTCAGAGCAGAAGTCCTATTCCTCTAAGAAGAGAGAAGTCCAAACCACCCTGGGTCCTCAGAAGGAAGACAGTCTTGGTCTTCGTCAGAAGAGAAGAAGCCGGGTTCTACCTTGGACTCATTCCTTGGGCAGAAATTCCTTTCCCCCCACAAAGAGGAAGAGGAAGGCAGTTTTTCCAGGAAGAGGACGGGCCACTGGGACATGGAGACCCTGGAATCAGATCACAGGGAGCTCTGGGCTGACCTATCAAAGCTGTGACGCAGGTGCTGCCGCAGGAATTAGGTGGATGTCCTTCTGTCTGCGATGGACCAAGCGGAGGGTCAGCCCGCCGATCAACAGGTGAGGCTGGATCAGGTCGGTTTCCAGGTGTCTTCTGATAGCCTGCAGTCCCAGCAGTCCTTGAGCAGTCAGCTCAACTACTCACCCATCTGCCTGTTTGCAGCCACACAGAAGACTCTTGCCCATGAAGAATGCGAGGGAGCAGATCCCACGCTGGAGACAGATGATCTCGTCTTTGAGCTGGAGACACATCGGGACATGGGCCGTCCCATCTTAGAGGAGATGAGTCCCAGCAGGGGAATCGGATGGTTGCAGAAGCCGGCTCCCTCACGTTCGAGTTGAGGAAGTCAGCCAAGTTGAATGGTGGGGACGACCTGGTGTAATAATTGCCATGCTCTCCCTTCTTCTGAAGTTTCTGTGGTAGGCCGTGTACACGTGCGGGTATCCTGGGACGAGGGGGAGCACGTTGGGAGTCTCCCTTTGACCGTGACCGAGACAACATTTGCACCCACGTGTCACTGCTCCACGGGTGGGGAACGCCGTCGCTCCAGCCAGAGGCGAGCACACACATTGTCACCAACAACAGGTGTGCCATCTCCTGGGCCGTGTGGACACAGACCTGCTCAGAGCCCTCTCCAGCACAGCTCAGCTGGGCGCGGCCCCACCAAGGTGTGGACCAAGAGAAAGCAGCCTCTGACCCCCGCACGGATGTGGAAGCTGTGAGCAGAGGGTTTGCCTCCAGAGTGGGAAGTGCACACACCAGCCAAGGACATGCCGCAGAGGCCCAGTGGCTTCGTGGCAGTAAACTCTCTGCCCCTGGAGCATGGGAAGGTAGCCCGTCGGCGATGGGGGTGTCACGGGTGTGCTCGAGCCCCATCACCCCAAACCTTGTATCATGCGGCCTCTTTGGTTCTTAGTTAGTCAGTGATGGACAAGCAGGTGAGTTTAGAATTCCGGCCAAATGTGTCTGGCTTCAAAGATGTGTTTGTGGAAAACTCAGCTTTCAACCCAGAACTTGGCTGCTGAGCTGCCGTGTGTTTAAATTCTGGGCTCTAGGTGGCAGTTGTGGATGCTGCCTACCACCCACCACGTGGCTTTGCTATAGATAGTAAGCAGTCAGCAGCTGGGGCAGAGTCAAGGGGACCCAGTCACGTGGTCCCCAGACTGTTTTCCAGGAAAACGCAGTGAGCTTTCACTGAGCATCTGCTGTGTCCCCAGCACAGCTCTTCCCACAAGGAGTAGATATAATAGCTCCTGGGGCTCCTTCCCACCTCTTCTGTCCCTCTTGGCTGCCGTGGCCCTGTCCTGGTGTGCCAGGAGAGTGGTTCGCTCCACTTCAGAGGCCCCACAGGGATGAAGAGACACAGACTGCCTGCTGAAGCGGTGTCATCATATCAGCAGAAGTCTGATATTTCTGCTGCCTGCCAGGGCACAGGGCTGAGGTCCTCCATCCTGTGGGCCTTCGCTGCTCCTTCTGACCACAACCTCCCTCGAGGGAGTATTCCTGTGGGACCCTCGGAAGCCAGTCTGTTCCCATGCTTGGCCGCAGGCAGACCACCCAGTCACAGCGCAGGACAGCATGCTCTACTAGGCAGGGCGGGACAGTAGCATCCTGTCCCGGAGGATTTTCATCAGGAGAGGAAGCCCAGTTCACCATGTCCCCCATTTCCCTCCAGAACCACAATTGCTACCATCGGGAGCACGTTTGTTAAATGAGATTCTACAAAAACCTGCCTGCCAGTGCAGGAGACCTGGGTTTGATCCTTGGGTTGGGAAAATCCTCTGGGGGAGGGCATGGCAAGTATTCCAGTATTCTCGCCTGGAGAATCCCATGGACAGAAGAGCCTGGTGGGCTACCAGTCCATGGGGGTCACAGAGTCAGACACAACTGAAGCAACTTAGCATGCATATGTGGCAGAAAAGTGCAGGAATTTAAGTGGTGGTAACTGAGCCTGTTGCACAAAGCCCGGGGATGTTTCTGGGTCCAGGACCAAGATGCAGGGACCATTAGACAGTCTGCCTAGTGGTGAAGGACTGTGTGATGCATGTGGTCCCCGGACTGGGTCCAGGCTCTGCCATTTAGCAGCTGTACCTGTGGCTGTGAAGCACAGCATGATACACACAGTATGCAGGGCCTGGCATGCCTCTGTCACTGGCTGAAGGTGACCTTTACTGAACAATAGTTCCAGCAGCATTTGAAAGCCAGGCCAATCCAAGCATTTTTAAAACTAGTCTCAGGGACTTCCCTGGGGCTAGAACTTCATGCTCCCAATGCAGGGGGCGGGCCCTGGGCTCGATTCCTGGTTGGGGAACTAGATCCCACATGCTGCAACTAAAGATCTCGCAAGCCACAATGAAGACAGAATAAATAAACATTAAAAAAAAACCCAAGTCTTGTGCACACGTTCACTGTACTCTCCAGCCACTGGCCCATTGGTTGTGGGCCCATTGCTACCCTGTGGCTACAATTTAACGAGAAAATGGAAGTACCCAAGGATATGTCAGCTGCCTCTGGACTGAAGGGATACCATCAAGGCACTAGCACTGCACGTGGGTCTTTTGCAAAGTTTGGGTTCCTGCTGAAGGCACTTCCGGATCCTTGGCTGTAGGGGGACTTGATGTCACAGCTCCTTCCCGTGACAGCCCAAGTAGAGTTCCTTTGGTCCAGCCAGTTCCATCTCCCAGGACTCATCGCTGCTGCGGAAGCGTCTCAAGGCCCAAAGTGACCTCGGAGCATCTGAGTGGGGCAGCTCCCAGATGGCGGGGTTGCCTCTCCCAAGTAAAGACAAGGACTGTCCCTCTTCCTTCTTCCTTAAGTGAACCTGATGGATCCTCCAAAACCTAACCAAGAAGACCACTGTGAATGAGAGATGACTGCAACCCTCCTTTTAAGACAACTTCCCATTTTCATTGTTCCTCAGAAGGTCTAAACAGTCACTAAACCCAGTCACTCTGCAGGTGAGAAATGAGCAGAATAGAGCTGGTCCTGACCATCAGGAGAAGGGGGACTCCGGAGGCGCTTCTTTGGGACTTCATTTTGCCTGCGTCCGGTCTCTTGTGCAGATGGTTTGCCTTCGTGTTAGGCAGCTGGAGTCCCGCGGCTGCCCTGGAGTCCCTTGTGTTTTCCTGACTGTGTTTCTAGTCAGGTCCCCGCAGTTGGTGTGGGGCTGTGAACCATCCGCTCTGACCACTGGCCCCCTTGAGGCACTGAGCGGTCTGGAGGCAGCGGGCCTCTGGCCCCGGCAGGAGTGGGATCTCAGACCCTCCCTCCAGGCGGACTCCACCGCAGCCTTGCGGGGCAGGCTCTGCAGAGACGCCGACTCAGGACGGTGCCGCCGCCCTCCTGAGCCTGGCGGTGGCTCCCGTGGCTGCGGCGCTCTTGAGCCAAGGAGGGCCCCTGTTAGAAGTGCTAGCCCGTGCGGCCAGAGGAGAGGCGAGGGGGAAGCAGAGAGAGGTGTCTGTGTGCCGGCCGCGGATCTCATCTCCTTTTGTCTTGTTTAGGTTTCTCCTCTGCCTCCTACTTAAAGGTCCATGTTAAAACCCACCACGGTGTTCCCCTTCCCCAGGTCTCCAGGCACCAGGAGCCCATCCCGAATGGGGGAGCAGCGTTCCACTGCGCCAGGACCTATGGCAACAAAGGCAAGCGACCCCTTGCTCTGCACTTTGCTTCTCTGCGCAGACTGTGTTGTGGGGGCGCTGGGCCGGGCGTGGGGAGGCGGGAAGGCGGCCGACTTGCTGGCCGCCTCGAGGAGGAGGCTCGAGATCCGAGTGGCAGTGGCCTCCAGGACAGAAGTCACAGTGGGGGTCTCACTGCAGGGCACTGCCGAGATCCAGCCCCCGCCTCCTCTTCCCCAGCCCTCCCCCCTCGCTCCTGGCCAGTCCCCACACCTAGAGCCCTGAGGGACGCCCCCGGCCCAGGCAGGAAGAGGAGCCCTGCATGATGAGCCTCTGGGCCTGTCCGTTGCCTGTGGCCCTTCCAGGAGGGCGTGGTGCTGCGGCTGAACGCTTTCTTCTCCTTTGAGCCTGTGGGCAGGGGGAGCCAAGGGCTGGCTTCCCCCTCGGCAGGGGCCTTTGGCTGCTGTGGGCAGCCCTTTCCGGAGAGCCTCTGGCCGCGTTTGTGAGATGCATGGCGCTGACTCCGACTCGGTTTGCGTAGAGCTCCCTAGGCCCCACCTCCACTGGTTGATTCCGGTTGTTCCGCGGTATTTCAAGTTGTTGTTGCCTTGTGGGTGATGCCCAGGTTTGGCAGACGGCAGAGCTGGCATGCTCCACACTCCCATCACAGACCTCCCTTCCCGGCATGGCGCTCTGAACCCAGACAGGAAGCTGCTTTTGGTGGAGGATGCCCGTGTGGGCCGGGCAGGGCAGATGAGCAAGGGCTGTCCTAAGGCCCGGCTTGTCCCGGGCCCTGCGTATGGACAGCAGCCGATGGAGTTGTTCAGTTCCTTCTAAGCTGTTGTGCTTTGACCAGTTGGCCCGGAAGGCTTCTGGCAGGCGGAGGCGCGGAGGGCAGGGCGTGTGTTCGCAGCGTCGGGAGAAGGACCGGCTCAGCCTCAGCGGTCGATGGGGTCTGCCTGGGTCGAGGAGCCCACGGCTCTGGTTCTGCCTTGCTAGGGCGCAGCCAGTTTGGTGCCGAGGTGAGGTCACCGACATACCTGTTCAGCATCATTACCACAGCTGTTTTACCCGCAGAGGCACCTGAGAGGGCGCCTAGGAGTTGGGCTCTTGAGTTCTCCGGGTGGAGACAGTAGAGGCCCCCTCTCCATATTCCTTGAAGCAGGCTAAGATGGCGGTGAGCGGTTCAAGTGCGCCTGCGTGGAGAGTCCGCGGCGACGGAGGTCAGCGGCCCCAGG
>NW_011495054.1:13363219-13363299 GCF_000754665.1 Bison bison bison | reverse complement strand
AATTGGCAGGCAGATTCTTTATGGGTGAGCCACCCGGGAAGCCTGGGTCCCTCTGAATGAAGATGCTCGCGCACCCCCAG
>NW_011495054.1:13356881-13363119 GCF_000754665.1 Bison bison bison | reverse complement strand
AGAGCCCGGCCTCACCCGCCCCTCTGTGTTCTGTTTCCTCCTAGAAGGCCAGAAATGCTCGCATCAGGATCCGATTGAGAGCTCCGACTCCTACGGTGACCTCTCGGACGCCAGCGACCTGAAGACGCCCGAGAAACAGAGTACCAACGGCTCCTTCTCCTGCGACATGGCGGTCCCCAAAAACAAAATGGAGTCTGACGGCGAGAAGAAGTACCCCTGCCCCGAGTGCGGGAGCTTCTTCCGCTCCAAGTCCTACTTGAACAAACACATCCAGAAGGTGCACGTCCGCGCCCTCGGGGGCCCCCTGGGGGACTTGGGCCCCGCCCTCGGCTCGCCTTTCTCTCCCCAGCAGAACATGTCTCTCCTCGAGTCCTTCGGGTTTCAGATCGTTCAGTCCGCATTCGCCTCGTCTCTGGTCGACCCCGAGGTCGACCAGCAGCCCCTGGGGCCCGAGGGCAAGTGAGGCAGCCAGACAGACGCTGCGTCCCTGCGGAGACAGCCGCTGGGGACGGCTGGGAAATGCTGTGAATGCGGAGGGAAGTTGTGTCTTTGGGTTCTGTAGCTGAGAAGATTTTTATTCGTTTTTAACTACCCCCGCTCCAGCCCTGTCGCCCCCACCCCCCACCCATCCCCCAATGGTCTTTAGAAATAGATTCTCATCTGATACTCGGCAGAAATAACCTACAAGACCCGGTATGGGATGAGGGCAAAAAACACTACACGCGGGCTTCCCGGGGAGGCCAGGGCCGGTTTCTCCAACGGGCAGCCCCCGGTGCTCGTCATTCTCAGTGGCCCCAGTCCCACCCCCACACCTGACAGCGTCCTGGGACCTCGGAGAGTCCAGTCCCCTGCTCTCCTTCTCCGACCCCTCATCCCCCCTTCTCATATCCCTCCACAGAAGCCACAGTAGGGTCTCTACCCACTTACACACAGCTGATGCCCAACTGTTTTTAAGGAAGCTGGAAGCCCGCAGCAGCGTCCCGTGGACCGTGGGGGCAGTGCCCTCTGAGAGCCCCTCTGAGCTTGACATTTGACCTGGAGGGCCCCCACCCTTTCTCTGAGCCCTACCTGAAGGCTAGCATTCTGCCACTAGGACAGGCTTAGCATTGAGGACACTCCAACCCCAAATTCCAGTTCTTCTGTGATTTTTTAACCATTCAACTTGCTGTTGGGTTTTAATTCTCTAATTATTATTATTATTATTATTATTTTTTAGGACCAGTCGTAGTGAATTGCTACTGAAAGCTATCCCAGGTGATACAGAGCTCTTTGTAAACCGCAGTCACACTTTAGGGTTAGGATTAAAACTTTGTTTAGATGTACCATAATTAACTTGGCTAGTTGATTGTTTGAAGTCTATGGAAGAAATAGTTTTATGCAAAATTTTAAAAATGCCAGTCTGGTCAGGGCGGGCGGGGCTCTCTGTGCTGTTGGAGGGAGGCAGAACGAGCGAGGGTGGACATCATGCACCGTGGTTGTATCGCACGGGAGCAAGCCCGGGTCAACCCTGTGACGTGAACTGACCTGATCAGACTGTATTAAAAACATTAGTACATTACATTACTCTGCCTGCTGTCCTGACTCTGTTTTTTTCAGCTATGAGGGTCTCTGGGACTGGGGGATGGGCATCTGAGCCCCTGCACCCGTGTGCGGTCCCGGGAGGCCTCTCTTCCACTGGGACCGACAGGTGGGTGCTTCCCTGCAGACTGGGCTGCCAGCGTCCACCCACCCTCTCCCCTTTGTCTTCACTGCTCTCTGCCCCAGACCCTGAGGTCACCGTGGTGCCCAGGATACACTCATGGAGCTTGAAGGGAGAGAGACGGGTAACCAGTAAGCAGACTTAACCATAGAGTCCAGATAAACATCCAAGGTAGGAGTAGTGACAGCAGGGGAGCAGGTGCGCGCCCCAGGCCCGTGAGAGGTGGATGCCACGTGCTGGGGAGCAGCTGAGCCCAAGCGCCGCAATCGCTCATCCTGAGCCGTAAGCTGCAATCACCAAGGCCGCACCCTAGCTCCCGGGCTCCACAAGAGGAGCCGCTGTGATGAGAAGCCTGTGCGCTGCAACTAGAGGGCAGCCCCCGCTCTCCACAGCTAGAGAAAGCCTGTGCAGCAATGAAGGCCCAGCGCGGCCAAAAGTAAATAACAACGTGTTAAAAAGGCAGCGCACAAAGGGACAGGAGGACGGATGGAACCCCGGACATCCTGAGGAACCCCAGGGAAGAGGGAAGTCCCAGAACTCAGAAACAGCATCTCACCTCCAAGCAGGTGGAAAGGAAAAGTGTAACGATGGGAGGGAAATAGACACAGACCAGAAGTAAACGAGGCACAAAGTGATTTAGACCCACGTTAATATCAGTAATTACATTGTTCTGGCTTAAAGGTAAAGACTGGATTTTTTTTTTTTTTTTCTTTTTTAATGGAAATAGAGTTGACATGCGTGATGAGAGTTTTGGGTGTAGCGCATAGCAATCTGTGTATCATGAAACAATCACCAGGATAAGTGCAGTAACCACCTATCCCCATACAAAGTTATAACATTATTGACTGTGTTCTTTACTATGTATATTACATTCTTTGTGGCTTGTTTTATACCTGGAGGTTTGTACCTCTTAATCCCCTTCATCTATTTTGCCCCCACCTCCCATAGCTGGATTTTCTTTAAAAGCCCGAAGCATCTACATGAAATTTGGGGTAAGTGGCTGGGCTCTGTGGAGTGTGTGATGCAGGCTTTGGGCCCTTTGGGGTGAGTGTCAGAGGAAGGACAAGGCTGGGAGGGAGCCTGAGCTGAACCCTGGGCCTAATTCTCAGCACAGCCTGTGAGGTGGGGCCCATTACTCCCCCTCCTGCAGGTGAGCAGATGGGCTGAGAGGTGGAGGCACCGCTGCCCTGCCCCCAGCACGCCCGCGCCCCATCACATGGGAAGGGGCGCCGGCAGGATTCACACTCGGTTCTGTCCTCTGACTCCAGGGCCTCTGGCCCCAGCTCCAGTGGCAGTACCTCTGCACATGGCCATACCTGGCACAGAGCTGCCTCTCTTCCCCACCAGGCTCCCACGACAAGGGCCTGCACCGGAAAAAGGCTGCAGAGGAAGTCAGGGTCAGCGCCAGGAGTGCCCGAGACAGTGAGGGCACTCTTCATCTCGAGACTGACCCCCTCAGCTCCCGGGTCCCCTTGTTGGTTAGTCACCAGGCCATGTCCTGCTCTTTTGGGACCCCATGGACTGCAGCCCGCCAGGCTCCTCTGTCCATGGGGTTTCCCAGGCAAGAATACTGGAGTAGGTTGCCATTTCCTTCTCCAGGGGATCTTTCCCACTCAGGGATCCAACTTGCATCTCCTGCTTGGCAGGCAGATTCTTTATGGGTGAGCCACCAGGGAAGCCTGGGTCCCTCTGAATGAAGATGCTCGCGCACCCCCAGTAGTCTGCTGGACTGGCTCTGGGCAGACCTGTCACACCAGGGAACCTGTCCAGCCACTCACTGCCTGGTGGTCTGGGCTAGGACAGGGGCACTGGCCTTGCCTCCCCACAGTGGTGATAACCCACAGCGGGGCCCTGTGGCACCAAGGGACCCCAGCACATATGGCCACCAAGAAAGGTGACCACCGACAGCTGGGAGTGGGGGTGCCTGAGGCAAGTCTCAGGTGCTTCTGAGATTCTTCCACAGCCGTGGCGATGCTCCACGCCTTGGCCTCCTGAGGTGAAGGGGGGACACAGCACTGACCTGGGAGGTTGTATTGAGGCTGAATCACACACATCGGGCACATCCCTGGGCGTGAGTGGGCCCCAAGCCTTCCCTGGCCCCCTCTGTTACTACTCTGCCCTTTTCTCTCCAGAGCCTTGTGGGGTCCCCAGAACTATTAATAACTTTCCACATCAGCTCGATTCCTCCAGACTCCCCGCTCCAATCCTACACTCTCTACGGGGGCTGCCCAGAGCACAAGCCCCTACTGGTGCGGACCTGCAGTCACAGCCCAAACTTAACAAGAGTAAGTGCGATAGCCGCCATACCAAGTGCCAGGTGCCCTTCTGAACACTTTACACTTATACACCCTCACAACCTCCCAAAGAGGCAAGGCTGTTCTTACCCTTGAACAATGTGCCCAGAACACACAGCCTTATGGGGCCTTCAGTGCTGCGGGGCAGGGGCTGGGACTGGCCCTGCACTGGGGTGAGTCCTGACCACCAGGCTCCACACTCCCCACCCCTTTTCAGCACCTCCCAACTGGCCCAGCCCCGAGCCTTTTCCCTGAAACACCAGCCACCTGGAAGGCTCTTCCTCCACAGCCCTGTGCACCTGAGTCTTAGCGTCTCCGTGGCCGCCTTCACCTCTGCCCTCCCCTGACCTTTCGCAGTGCCGCACCGGCCCCCTTCCCCGGACTGTCACCAGAGGCCCTGGCTCTCGGTGGGTTCTGAGACTGCCAACGGGGCGAGGGTCCGGTACCACCTCTTTCTAACCCGGTAGCCTCTGGCAGGCGCAGCTCTTACTCTCGAGGCCGCTGTGAGGATTACACAGGCTGGTTCCTGTGAAGCACGTCAGGAGACATTCAGAAGGCTACCCCCTAGTTCACCTGCATCGTCCCCTCCACCAGGCTATACCCACACAAAAGCACAAGAGCAGGACCAGCAAGTGTTTTCTGTGAAACAGGAGGGTGCACACCTTCAGCTCTGAGAGCCCTGTGGCCGCTGTAAGGAGCAGCCAGGCACAGACACAGCTGGGTTCCCACAAGCCTGCATCAATGGACACTGAGGTTCGAACATCATATGCTTTTCACGTGCTACAAAATATTCTTTGGGTTTTTTTTCCAACCAATTAAAAATGTAAAGATCATTCTTAGCTCATCCGTCTCATAAAACCTGGTGCATGCTGGCTCCCATATAGCCCGAGTCGGCTGACCACCACTCGAGACCAGCCTCTCTTCCTGTTCCTCCGGCCTCCCCTGGCTTCAGAGCTCAGACTTCTCTCAGACTCGGGGCCAGCCAACTGCGGGCTCACAGTTTATGTGAGTAAAATGGATCGGACACCCAGAGCTTATGATTTCTTGGTCTGCTGATCAGTCCATTGATCCCCGCAGAGCGCAATGCCACGTCCCCCAAACAAGGTCATTCAAAGAACTCCAAGCCCCATACAAAGGAGCACCTACTGTGCCCAGAGCCAGACCTGCCTGCCCAGTTCTCTGGTCACCTTGTTTTCATTCATGTCTCCTCTGGGGGAAGGGGCGGGGCAGAGGAGGCAGGTCAGAGGGAAGAGGGTGGGCGGGGAGCCCGAGAAGTGGGGAGTGAGGCCAGCTCTGTCCCCGTCTGCCCCAGCTTTCCCCCTGGCTTCCCCAGAGGCTTGTGCTCACAGGCACCAGGATAAAGGGCCAGATCTGGCAGTGAGCTCAGAGTTTCAGTTCTCTCCAGTATTCCTGCAGGAGGAAATTCCACAGTCCTGCCTTCTCTTATGCTGGGTGGCCACGTCAGACTCACCCTAACGCTATCCCCAGGGCCCCGCCAATTCCCGCCAGTTTTCACATCCCAGCCCAGCCACCCAGCACCTGGCAGCAGGCCTCCAGAACTGGCGTCTTCACACACCCCGCCTCTGCCCCGCTCTCCGTGGCCAAGGCCTGACTCTCCCGGGCCCTCCCGAGGTGCCTGCTGGACCCTGGGAGGTGGTCCTCACTGGAGAGGTTCAGGGGGCAGGATGTCTGTCTGGATCTGCATCTCCCACTAAACTGTGTGAAAGGAAACGCCAAACATTCACCTAAGAGATGAATCCGTCCTGACCAAACAAGGCTCCTGGAGGATAAGGCCGCTGAAGGGAGCCACCACAGGAGAACCACGCACCTCTGCTGCAGGGAAGGCCTGCTGCCTGCATTCCGTCCAGCGCCCCACACGGGGGAGGCCACACGGGCAGGGGCCAGGCCTGCAGCGCTGAGGGCGGGCCTGCGGGACCGACCACACCTCCGTCCGGCTAGCACGTTCCTTCTCCTCTGCCTCTCTCCTCTCCCGGGTCGGAACCCGTGCCCTGAGCCTGCCCGCCCCACCCCGGCCCCCATGATGCTGCTCCAGGCACGCTTCAGCCAGAACGGATGCCACGTGGTTCTTCCAGAGGATTCCGGCCTCCGTCACTCTCGGCAGTCTTCACATGGCATTCTTGATTCTTGGAAGCCTTTGCTTCCGTTCACATCCATTTGAGTGAGTAATCTTCCAGATTTCAGCTAAAAAACTGCCCGACGTCCACGCTGAGGACCACAGATTCCA
>NW_011495054.1:13356675-13356781 GCF_000754665.1 Bison bison bison | reverse complement strand
AATCGCAGCACGCCAGGCCTCCCTGTCCATCACCAACTCCCGGAGTTCACTCAAACTCATGTCCATCGAGTGATGCCATGCAGCCATCTCATCCTCTGTCGTCCCC
>NW_011495054.1:13348319-13356575 GCF_000754665.1 Bison bison bison | reverse complement strand
TTTCTTTTTGAGCTTTTCTCTGGATGATGATAAACTATTTGCCTTTTCGTGTCATTTCCGTCTCCTGTCTACCTGAGGAGCTCCGTTTTTTTAAAGAAAATAATTCTATCTATTTATTTATTCGGCTGTGCTGCATCTTCACTGCTGCCCGGGCTTTTCTCTAATTTCTGCGAGCGGCGGGTGCTCTCTAGTTGCTGTGAGTGGGCTTCTCATTGCAGCCACTTCTCTTGCGGCTCTAACAGCCGCAGCATGTGGGCTCAGCAGGTAGGGCTCCCGGGCTCTAGGGCACAGGTTCGGTAGTGGCGGTACACGGGCTTAGGTCCTCCGCAGCATGTGGGGTCACCCCAGACCAGGAACTGAACCTGTGTCTCCTGTATTGGCAGGTGGAGTCTTTACCGTTTGAGCCACCAGAGAAGCCCGAGAGGAATGCTTATTCATCTTATTCAGCTCAGGTGGCCCCTTGCCTGTACGGCTTTCCCCGCCCTCTCGAGGAGGGAGGCAGCTTCACCCTCACATCACTGCTCTGCGCCATGCACCGTGCCAGGGGCCCCAAGTACCTCAACAGCCCCGTGGTTGAGGAATGCTGCTGCTGCTGCTGAGTTGCGTCAGTCGTGTCCGACCCTGTGTGACCCCACAGACGGCAGCCACCAGGCTCCCCCGTCCCTGGGACT
Organism: Bison bison bison; assembly: GCF_000754665.1. Classification (NCBI taxonomy): domain Eukaryota; kingdom Metazoa; phylum Chordata; class Mammalia; order Artiodactyla; family Bovidae; genus Bison; species Bison bison. The sequence continues at coordinate 13,355,904 of NW_011495054.1, read as the reverse complement.
CTCCAGGCAAGAACACTGGAGTGGGTTGCCATTTCCTTCTCCAATGCATGAAAGTGAAAAGTGAAAGTGAAGTCGCTCAGTCGTGTCCGACTCTTAGCGACCCCATGGACTGCAGCCCACCAAGCTCCTCCATCCATGGGATTTTCCAGGCAAAGTACTGGAGTGGGGTGCCATTGCCTTCTCCGGTGGTTGAGGAGTAGGTTCTGTTTAATCTCACAGAGGCCCAGAGAGGTCAAGTAATTGCCAATGTTCACACAGCTGCACGGTGCCAGAGTCAAGACCCGAATCTTGAACTGTCTGACCGTGGATCCCAGGGCCCCATCCCTAAGTGCCATCTCCCTGTTCTGCATAATTTCTACTTTTACATCATCCTTTATGGATCCATCTCCCCACACGGGGCCAGGCTTCGTTGCAGACGGGGTTCGTGCAAAGATAATTCATCTCTGTGTTCCCAACACCTAGAATAGTGCTTGGCACTCAGCGATGCTGATTCATTTGACAGATGTTCTGAGAGGGCGACGTGCCAGGAAGGGCTGAACTGCTCTCACGGCGCTCGGCTGCACGGGGAGGACAGGACGTGGGACACGCACACACAAGGAAACGTCCGAACCTCCGGAGAGGATGTGACAGCAGAGGGGAGAGGGAGATAAAGGCTCTGCTGGTTTGCAGGAGGTCTGAGAAGGTGGTGGCCCTGCAGCAGGAGCCTGGAGCAGGATTCGGACTCAGAGATGTAGGGGTGGGGTGGGGGGAAACGGGGCGGGGACTCAGAAAAGGAAGGACCTGGGCAAACATACGCTTGACGCCCAAATAACAGCTGACAATCACAATGACAAATGCCTTCATATCACTGAGGGAGAAAAGGGCCATTTCTGACTGTGTAGGGGCTGCCGGGGAAAGTCAGCCAGCAATCAGACAGTGAAGAAGAGCTGGCTGGGGCAGACCATGCTCTATGATCTGAACAAAGACATTTTCCTAAGAGGAATTCTACAGCCAGGTTTAAATAACAAGTCTTCCCTCCCTAATAGCTCCCTCATTCATTGAGCACACAGTTCTTCTGATTCTCATGACTGTGACTGGTGCAGTCTCACCCAGTACTCATTTCACAGATGAGAAAATCGAGGCTCGGGACTTCCCTGGAGGTCCTACAGCCAAGAGTCTGCCTTGCAATGCAGGGAATCGGGTTTGATCCCAGGTCGGGAACTAAAATCCCACATGCCACGGGGCAACTAAGTCCAAGCACACTACTGAACCCTCTTGTTCTAGAGCCCGTGTGCCACAACTAGAGACTCCATGCCACAACCAGAGATTCTGCATGATGCAGCAAAGATCCCATGTGCCACAGTGAAGACCGGATGCAGCCAATTAATTAATTAGGGCTTCCCAGGTGGCTCAGTGGGTAAAGAATCGGCCTGCAATGCAGGAGATGCAGGCGACCTGGGTTCGATCCCTCGGTCAGGAAGATCCCCTGGAGGAGGGCGTGGCAACCCACTCCAGTACTCTTGCCTGGAGAATCCCATGGACAGAGGACCCTGGCAGGTTACAGTCCACGGGGTCGCAAAGATTCAGACACGACTGAAGCGACTGAGCACACACACAGCACCTGGGAAGCCCTAAATGTCATTCAGTTCAGTTCCATTCAGTTGCTCAGTCGTGTCCGACTCTTTGCCACCCCGTGAATCGCAGCACGCCAGGCCTCCCTGTCCATCACCAACTCCCGGAGTTCACTCAAACTCATGTCCATCGAGTGATGCCATGCAGCCATCTCATCCTCTGTCGTCCCCTTCTCCTCCTGCCCCCAATCCCTCCCAGCATCAGAGTCTTTTCCAATGAGTCAACTCTTCGCATGAGGTGGCCAAAGTACTGGAGTTTCAGCTTTAGCATCAGTCCTTCCAAAGAACACCCAGGACTGATCTCCTTCAGAATGGACTGGTTGGATCTCTTTGCAGTCCAAGGGACTCTCAAGAGTCTTCTCCAACACCACAGTTCAAAAGCATCAATTCTTCAGTGCTCAGCTTTCTTCACAGTCCAACTCTCACATCCATACATGACCACAGGAAAAACCATAGCCTTGACTAGATGGACCTTTGTTGGCAAAGTAATGTCTCTGCTTTTGAATATGCTGTCTAGGTTGGTCATAACTTTCCTTCCAAGGAGTAAGTGTCTTTTAATTTCATGGCTGCAGTCACCATCTGCAGTGATTTTGGAGCCCCCAAAAACAAAGTCTGCCACTGTTTCCACTGTTTCCCCATCTATTTCCCATGAAGTGATGGGACCAGATGCCATGATCTTCGTTTTCTGAATGTTGAGCTTTAAGCCAACTTTTTCACTCTCCTGTTTCACTGTCATCAAGAGGCTTTTTAGGCTTTTTTTTTCCTCTTCACTTTCTGCCATAAGGGTGATGTGTCATCTGCATATCTGAGGTTATTGATATTTCTCCTGGCAATCTTGATTCCAGCTGGTGCTTCTTCCAGCCCAGCGTTTCTCATGATGAAATGTCATTAGCCATTATTATTATTCCTTTGAGGAGCCAATTCTCTGAAAGGTCTACTGTAACTTGAAGAGGACCCCTTCACTTGCAGAACTGGTGAATCTTTCCTCAGACCTGCTGTTCTACAGCCCCCGCCCACCCCCCATCTCAGTGAAGGGCAGCCTGTTCTCCCAGGCCAGGCCCTGGAGGCAGCCCGCACGCCCTGCTGGCTGTACCTGCAGCCCCATCTGCAAGTCGAGTGTTCCTTGGCTCCTGCTGCTGCCCAGCCCGGCCACCTCGTCTCTCCACCCCATCATCCGGCTGGTCCCCTGCCCACACAGCCCTCCCTACCAGCAGTCTCTGCAGCCAGGGTGTCTTTTCAAACGTCAGTGGGCTCATGTTAGTGGGGGTTCCAAACACTCTGATGGGCTTTTCATCTCACTCAAAGCAAATCCAAATCCCTCTGTGAGGTGTGCAAGGCCCCTCAGGACCCGGTCTCCTGTTCCCTCTCTGACCCTCCCACCCTCACCAGGCTCTGGCCACACAGGATGTTCCTCTCACAAGCTAGCACGCTCCTACACTCCTACCTTGGGGCCTTTGCACTCGCTGCGCCCTGTCTGGAATAATGTTTTTCTTTTTTGAAGCTGTTCATCTACATTTTATTTCTTTATTTCAGCCGTGTGGCATGCAGGATCTTAATTCCCCAGGGATCGAGCCTTCACCCCCTGTAGTGGAAGCTCAGAGTCGTAAATCACTGGACCACCCACGGAGTCCCAGGAATATTCTTTCTCCAGGCACTCACAGGGCAGAGCCGTTCTCTCTAACCACCTAATATAACACAACACATCCACCCCTCTCTGTTTCCCCAGGTTCTTCTTAAACCTTAGCACACAGCACACCTGATGTGTTAGTATTATATACTTACACTTTGTAAGTGCACGGTCTCCTTTCCCCCATAAGACAGCAGGTCACGGGCCACTGTTCCTTCCCCATCACCCTGCACAGAAATTAACTCCTTCCAGACATTTCATTGTAGGGACTGTCTCACAGTTACACCTGCCCAAGTCCAATGGCAACGTTCATGCCCTGGGGTTCTTCTGGATTGGGTTCCCTTCCTTATGTATTGGGGAAACTCTACACCCTGAAAGAGAACAAAAGCCCATTTTCCATGTTCAGCTCAGGGTGGAATTATCCTGGCTCTTAGGCTTAGGGGCTGGAGGGAAGGAGAGGGGCCCTGCCCTCAGGCTTGGACCACCTCCCACCCTCTTCCTGACACCTGAGGCTGGCTGGAGTCTGGTGAGATGCGTCCTGCCACAGCCCATTTCCGGGGAAGTCGTGTTTTGGAAAAGAGAAATATGTGCAGATAACCAAGAACTGTGATCAAAGGAGTGGGGAGGTGTGGAAAATTTATTATAATTATGGAGGGTGGAGGGAGGGCCCCTCCATGCAGAAACATGCACCCAGAGCTCTGCAGAGTTGCCACTCGTCCAAAGAGCTGGGAACTGGGGGGATGCTCCTGCCTACATTCACCACCCTCCTGGCCTCGACCTCCATGGAGGCCAAGGTAGAATTTTGCAGCCCCCTGCCTGCCCAGTGACTATGTCTTACCCCGGGCTGCTGTGTCTTAAGGGCGGGAGAAGCCCAACTCTATTATCAGTACTGGCCTGATACCCACACCCTGATGACCTGCTCATTCACGGGCCCACGTGGCCTTCCAGGGCTGAGGCCCCAGCTCCACTCTCCTGACCGAGGTGGGCAGTGGGCCACCTTCCCTGTCCCTTCCCCGGAAAGCCGCCCTTCCCAGAGCTGTTTTCCATGAGCTGCTCTCCTCCTCAGACCTGCCTGGACTGGCCTGGCCACCTCAGGACAGTGTTCAACTTTCCCTTTGGCAGAGCTGGCTCTGGCATCAACCTGTCGCAGCTGTACGGGAGCGGCCAGCAGGGGGAGCCAGGAAAAAGCTGGATTCTGCAGCTGGACAGAAGGGGTAGTGAGGCTCAGGTGACTTCCTCCTCATTTAGACACACAGAACCAGGTGCACAGCTGAGGGTGAGGTTGGGGTGAGGGGAAGGCTAAATGGAATTCATCCAGTCAGGCAACAACAACTCGGTATTAAGCCCCTTCTCTGAGCCAGCCTAGACCCTCGTGAAGAGTAACCCCCAGCCCCTACCGTCAGGAGAGATGAGCCGGTAGAGCTCACGAGCGGAGGTCTAGCGCCGGGATCACAGGGAAGACACAGGATGGGCTCCCGGGACTCTGACTGTTGAGGCCAGAAAATTCCTGTGCTTCTGCCAATACCAAAAACACTGCCAGAGAGAGAACGCCGGGCTCAATAAAGCTGCTAAGAGCAAGCTAAATGACAGCTCACATTCCCGCACCTGAGGGAGGCAGCTTCAAGAACAAGTAGAAACTGAAAACTTGATCAATATACTAATTTTCTTTCAAATAATGCAGTGGGGAGAGGGAGTGGTGGGGGGAGGGGAGGAACAGGACTGGCCTTGTGTTGACAGCGCCATAAGCTGGGTGACACGTACCTGCTAACTCGTTAGTCTCTCTGCTTTTGTATCTGTTTGAAAATTCCCACAGGGGAAGTTTATGTATGTCAACCAGCTGGTGGATGACTGCTACAGCCAAATTTCACAGGAGACACCCTGTTTATTATGGGAGAAAACTGGGCATCTCTGCTCACCCCAAATCTGCATGAGCTCAGGACAGACACCCGGAAGCTGTGGACTTGGTCGGCTATCCCTCCTCCCTCAGGTCTGCTCCAGGAGCCACGAGCCTGATCCTTTAAAGAACAGCAGAGCATGTGCACGTCCTTTCTCTGGGGTCCCTCGCCTGGTTATTCGCTAGAGTGGGGAAGAAGGAACTTCAGACCTCCCTCGGGGAAACGACTGAGATGTAAATTCTGTCTTCAGTGGCCCAGTAGGAAAGCTGAGTTTGGCGAGGATGACAGGAGACTCCACGGGCATGAGGGGTGAATTCTGCTCCCGGGACACATGCGGGCGCTGTACAAGCTGAACAAGCCGCGTCATCCAGGAGCACCTCCTGTCTAAGGATGGGGACACGTTATATACACACACAGCACTTGTAGGGGCTTGTTTTGGCAATAGGAGAGAAGTTCAAAAGATAAGTTTTTTCCCCCATGTGTTTCCTCATATGGCTTCTCCAAGATAGTAATTTACAAAAAAGCATACAGCAGATTGTAAGGCTGGTGCCACTCCTGACCTCTGGAGAGCTCTGGTTCCACTAAGAGGTTTCTGGACTTCCCTGATGGTACCGTGGATAAGAATCCACCCGCTGGGTGCCGGGGATATGGGTCCGATCCCTAGACAGGGAAGATTCCACGTGCTGCGGAGCAACAAAGCCCGTGCACGCAGCTACCGTGCCTGCGTGCTCTAGAGTCCGTGCTCTACAATAGGAGAAGCCACCGCAACGAGAAGCCTGCGGACCACAGTGAGGAGCGGCCCTCCAGCTCTGCAACTAGAGAAAGCCCATGTGCAGCAATGTAGACCCAGTACAACCAAAAATACACAAAAAATTAAATGGTTAAACAAGAAAGACAGAGGCTTTCTTAGCAGTCCTTTACCCCAGAAATTCAGTTCACAACTGGCAGGAGGTACTAGGTCTGGGCTGAGGCAGGCGGGAGTGGTCCGAGTTTCTGTGAGGATGAACTGAAAAATACAGCCAGCATTCTCTGACGTCTGAGGGTGGGACCTGAGACCTAGTGAGTCTGGCTCCAGAAAAGACAGTGCAAACAAGGCTATCTAAATAGTAAATACCAACTCAGAAAGCAGGATGACAAAAGAGGTTGATAAATCCAAGCACAGCACAGTAGGGCAAAAAAAAAAAAAAGACACTGCATAATTATTTTAATGGGAAGGGTGTGCGTTTGTGCTCAGTTGCTCAGATATGTCTGACCCTGTGATCCTATGGACTGCAGGCCACCAGGCTCCTCTGTCCATGGGATTTTCCAGGCTAGAATACTGGAATGGGTTGCCATTTCTTACTCCAGGGCATCTTCCCAACCCAGAGATTGAACCAGAGTCTCCTGCATCTCTTGCATTGGCAGGCAGAATCTTTACCATTGAGCCAATGGGTAAATGGTGCTGGAACAGCTAAACAAACACATGTAAAATATAACACTCAAAGCTCAAAAAACCAAAGGAAAAAACAGACCAATTAGACTTCCTCAAAATTGAAAAACTTCTGTGCATCAAAGGACTCGCAGGGACTTCCTTGGTGGCCACAAAACGGAGAGGAAACCAAGTATTCTCTACCCCATTTCTAGATCATGTGGATTTTCATAACCATCAGTATAGCTGCTGATCTGGGATGGTGGCAGTAACAACAGTCATATCAATGGTCATAGCTCTCCATGCATGTGAGCCGCTCTTCTAAACGCTTTACGCGTGTTAGCACTGCCGTGTTGACTGGGGCAGCTTTTACTCTCACAGCCAAGGGAGCACAAAGTCAGAGCAGCAAGCGGTGAGACAGTTGACGGCAGAGCCACCCGAGGGGCGGGGAGCTTCTTCATGAATCTGACGGCTCTTGAAGGCGACAAAAGGCCCCTCGGCGCTGGGAGGGACAAGGTCCTATAAAGTGGAAGTGCCCCTCCAACACCTGGGCGGCGACAGCCTGGCTGCAACTGGGCGGAATTTCTATTTCTAATATCAGGACAATAAGGAAGCGGCTGCCAATACTGCATAAAGCTCGAGAACGCTAGGTGGCGATGGCTGCGTTCCAGCTGAGCCATTAAGGTAAACGTAGAAGAAAGTTCCAGGTAGAAATGCCAATGGGAACTCACAGGACACACTGAGAGCCTGAAGCTGATACGTGACCTCCTGTCACTGAAATCAGGGTCTTGCCAAGCTGGGGCCAAACTGCGTCCACTTATGACTCCCCTGTGACATGCTCGGTTCTGTTATCTGGGCTTCGCGGTAATAAGACGTTCATTTCCCTCATCCTTGCACCTCCTCCAGCCACAGTCACTCTTTGATCCTGTTTGGAATTTTTTTTTTTCTTCTCTCTTCATTTTACTGTAACAGAGTCTGGAGATTATATATTACAATGTTTATTAATTTTAGTTTATTAATATACTTTATTTCTTAAACTATATAT
>NW_011495054.1:13343386-13348219 GCF_000754665.1 Bison bison bison | reverse complement strand
AATATATATATATATATATATATATATATATATATATTTGGGGGAAGGGCTGCTCCGGGTCTTACCTGAGGCACATGGGGTGTTAACTGTAAGCAGGTGGGATCTTTAGCTGTGGCATAAGAACTCTTAGTTGTGGCATGCGGGATCTAGTTCCCTGACCCGGGACTGAACCCAGGCCCCCTGCATTGGGAGTGTGGGGTCTTTGAGCCACTGGACCACCAGGGAAGTCCCTAAAGAATATCTCTGAAGAGGAGATGGGAGGAAGCTAAGTGTGGGAAAAGGTGGGTGAAGAGAACGATGTACGTGACAGTGCAGAGCAGGAGCGGGAGAAGGGGAGAGTGACGTGGGAAAGGAGATTCAGCCCAGACACAGCTGCTACTGAGGGAATCAACAGGATTCAGTGGAGGAGAATTTCAGGATTCAAAAGGTGGTACAGAGATATTTTCCCAGCTACATGCTAATTCCTGCATCCAGGACAGATTTAACAGATAAACACCCAGTTTACACACTGTTCACGTGAATATAAACGCTATTAATAACTACAGCCATGTAGGACAAATTGAAATAATTCACGGCAAACACCACGATCATCTAGGCACACCTGAAATGATACGGATGAGCGTTTTTACATTTTGAAGACACAGCCAAGGTTCCGGCAAAAGTGCTGCCTCCCTAAAGTCAGCCGGCAGAGTCCATCATGTCATGTGACTGCCCACACCAGACCTAGCAACTGGCCAAGGGCAATGACTCCAGCTCCAAACCCAAGTTGTTCCTTTCCTGCTTCCTCTTCCTGACAGTCTACAGCTCCTGGACTCCACACTTCTGACCTCCCCAATTTATGGCAAAAAAATTTTTTTTACTCTATTTGGCTGCACCGGGGGCCCTAGTTGCAGCATGTGAACTCTTAGGTGCAGTGCGTCGGGAGCATGAGGTCTCAGCCTCTGGACTGCCAGGGAAGTCTCACTGACATGTTCTTTTCAGCTCTTCCTTGACGCTCCTGGCAGCATTTGGCAATGCTGACCCCACCCTCCTTCCCGAAACAGCTTCTCTAACTTTAGACACTCTCCTGGCTGCCAGCCACACACCTTTGGCCACATTTTCTAAGCCTTTCCACAGCCTGCTCTTCCTCTCGATCCTGGTTTCAGCGAGTGGCACCACCACCACCTCCGCAGACTCTGTAGGTCCCCCGGCTTGCTCCCGACACCCCCTCAGCCAGAGTCTTGCTCACGCGCTACATTTCCTCAGCCACACTGCCTATGTCTGTGAGACTATGAGTCGGACAGGTGTGTTTTGGGTGTTTTAATCCTCCCAACAAGCCTCTGAGGTAAATTTTATTACCATTTTCCATTTCCAGATTAGGAAACAGAAACACAGGGGCCTTAAGCAACCTGCCTGAGGTCACACAGCTATTAGGTGGTAGTTCAGCTCAGTCGCTCAGTCCTGTCTGACTCTTTGCCACTCCAGGGACTGAAGCATGCCAGGCCTCCCTGTCCACCACTACTCCCAGAGCTTGCTCAAACTCCTGTCCATCGTGGAGAGCAGCATTCACACCCAGGTGGCCTCAGCCCCAGGACAGGCCCACTGTTCTCTCACCTGGGCCACTGCAACGGCCTCCTCTAGGCCTTTCAGCTCTGCCTCAGTTCAGTTCAGTTCCAGTCGCTCAGTCGTGTCCAACTCTTTGCGACCCCATGAATCACAGCACGCCAGGCCTCCCTGTCCATCACCAACTCCCGGAGTTCACTCAGACTCACGTCCATTGAGTCAGTGATACCATTCAGCCATCTCATCCTCTGTCGTCCCCTTCTCCTCCTGCCCCCAATCCCTCCCAGCATCAGAGTCTTTTCCAATGAGTCAACTCTTTGCATGAGGTGGCCAAAGTACTGGAGTTTCAGCTTTAGCATCATTCCTTCCAAAGAAATCCCAGGGCTGATCTCCTTCAGAATGGACTGGTTGGATCTCTTTGCAGTCCAAGGGACTCTCAAGAGTCTTCTCCAACACCACAGTTCAAAAGCATCAATTCTTCGGCGCTCAGCCTTCTTCACAGTCCAACTTTCACATCCATACATGACCACAGGAAAAACCATAGCCTTGACTAGACGGACCTTTGTTGGCAAAGTAATGTCTCTGCTTTTGAATATGCTATCTAGGTTGGTCATAACTTTCCTTCCAAGGAGTAAGCATCTTTTAATTTCATGGCTGCAGTCACCATCTGCAGCTCTGCCTTGGCTTCCTCTAATTCTGCATGCTGCGGCCCAAGTCAGCTAACTAAAACACAAGTCTGACTCTATATTGGATCTGCCTCATCTTCAGGATAACGCCCACATTCGGGAACCTCCATAACCTGGTGTTTCCCTCTTCGACTTCACTTGTTGGCTTCTCAGCCTCACTTTAATTACCTCCCTGAAGGCTCCAGCAGCCATGGCGACAGCCCCCTACCAGGCTTCTGTACATCCTCCAACCTGCCAAGAAAGTGGATCTTTCCCTTTCAGATTTTACTTTTTCTGATAAGCCTTTTCTGACCTCTTAAAACTAGACCACTTGCCTCTCCTGTGAGTCCCAGTAGCAGAAATCTTTAGTATTGACATCTCTGTGTGTGTGTTTTTAAAAAAAAAAAAAAAACACATTTATTTGGCTTCTCTGGGTCTTAGTCGCAGCACATAGGATCTTCAATCTTCTTTGTAGCACGAGGGATCTTCAATTGTGGCATGCAGACTCTCTGGTTGAGGCATGTGGGATCTAGTTCCCTGACGAGGGATCAAACCCAGGCCCCCTGCATTGGACGCATGGACTCTGTCACTGGAGTATCAGGGGAGTCCCTCTCCGCACTGCTCTGCCTGTCCACTGACGCCTGACCTATCACAAGGTTGTGAACTTCTCTAGGACAAGGACCTGGTAGGGTCCCTGTTGCATCCTCAGCGCTCAGCTTAGTGCCCGCCCGTGAACAGCATTGAATAAATAATCACTGAACTGATAAACCTTTATCATCTGTGTCAGACTTTGTGGTTGTTGCTGTTAGTCTCAAAGACGTGTCTGATTCTTTGTAACCCCATGGACTGCAGCACACCAGGCTCCTCTGTCCTCCACTGTCTCCTGGAGTTTGCTCAAGCTCATGTCCGCTGAGTCGGTGATGCCATCCAACCATCTCATCCTCGGTTGCCTCCTTTTCCTCCTGCCATGCCCTTCAACACCTACTTATAAATGCCCCATCTTGTTTTTATTTTCAAACGTGTTAGTCTGATCTTTATAACCAGATTGTAATTTTCTGAAAAACAGCAAATGTACTCAGTATTTCTAAGTTGAGGTTAGTGACACAAAAATGGACACATTTATTAAAAACTGACAATTAATTATTCAAGGCTTCATGAATGTCAACGATTCAGTGATGCAGGCACTGTTTTTCTCTCTCTCTCCCATATAAGGAAACTGAGTCAGGGAGTTTAGTAGCTTCCCTACTGGTAGCTAGTGATAGAGCTGGGACTTGAATCCTGACATTTGTGTTTGTATTCTCAACCCCTACAGTGAGAGGCTAAGGATACGTGGGATTACCTATGCTAAGTAATTTGTTTTTTAGTCGCTCAGTTGTGTCCAACTCTTTGCAACCCAATAGTCATTGAGGCTCCTCTGTCCATGGGATTTTCCAGGCAAGAATACTGGAGTGAGTTGCCATTTCCTACTGGAGGGGATCTTCCCAACCCAAGGACTGAACCCCCATCTCCTGCATTGGCCAGGTGGGTTCTTTACCAAGGGAAGCCCTTGGATGTTTTATTGCTTACCCTTAAAAAATTACTACTCTCTGTGGGCTTATTAGACTCTTTCCTTCACATACTTTGCTTTTCCCTTTTGTTTCAAATGTTTGTTGAACACTTCGTCATGTACCAAAATGTACATAACCTAACTCACTGAAGGCCAAACTTTAGAAACACCACTGGAGTTTAGCTCTTTTGACTGGACTATTATTTCCTAACAAGCTTCATAAAATCACCCCCTGCTCAGTTTGTGATTGTACACCCAAACACCTCTCAGCAAAATCTCAGTGGTCGCTTTTTTCCTTTCTGGCCATGCTGCGATGCATACAGGATCTTAGTTCCCCAACCAGGGATCAATACCAAACCCATGTCCCCTGTAGCAGACTCCTGGCGTCTTAACCACTGGGTCTCCAGGGAAGTACTTACGGCCCCTTGACAGCACATCATATGGAGAGAATATCTGGAGTCAACTCATCAGATCTCATCACAGACTTTTTTAAAACCAACATCTTGGCCCTTTCACTGACAAAAAGCATTCTTAAGCCTTTTAACAGATGAAGGCTTTCTTAGAGCTAAGTTCAAAGCAAACTGCCCATCCTTCTTGGGAAATGCTCTAGAGGCTCCCTTATGAGGTAATTCAATAGGCTTGTCTCTCTGGATTCAGTTCAGTTCAGTTCAGTTGCTCAGTCATGTCCAACTCTTTGCAACCCCATGAACTGCAGCACGCCAGGCCTCCCTGTCCATCATCAACTCCTGGAGTTCACTCAAACCCATGTCCATAGAGTCGGTGATGCCATCCAGCCATCTCATCCTCTGTGGTCCCCTTCTCCTCCTGCCCCCAATCCTTCCCAGGTTTAGGGTCTTTTCCAATGAGTCAACTCTTCGCATCAGGTGGCCAAAGTATTGGAGTTTCAGCTTCAACATCAGTCCTTCCAATGAGCACCCAGGACTGATCTCCTTCAAAATGGACTGGTTGGATCTCCTTGCAGTCCAGGGGACTCTGAAGAGTCTTCTCCAACACCACAATTCAAAAGCATCAATTCTTCAGGGCTCAGCTTTCTTCACAGTCCAACTCTCACATCCATAC
>NW_011495054.1:13327861-13343286 GCF_000754665.1 Bison bison bison | reverse complement strand
TCTGCTTTTGAATATGCTATCTAGGTTGGTCATAACTTTCCTTCCAAGGAGTAAACGTCTTTTAATTTCATGGCTGCAATCACCATCTACAGTGATTTTGGAGCCCCAGAAAATAAAGTCTGCCACTGTTTCCACTGTTTCCCCATCTATTTCCCATGAAGTGATGGGACCAGATGCCATGATCTTCGTTTTCTGAATGTTGAGCTTTAAGCCAACTTTTTCACTCTCCTCTTTCACCTTCATCAAGAGGTTTTTTAGTTCCTTTCTGGATTAGCAATGATTTAACATGAAACCAATAGTTAAACATCCCTGGAATAGTTAGTAAAACAGGAGTATTATATTTCACAATGTTATCTTCAGGAAATAAACAATCCAAAGTAACTATTTTGGGTAGCATTGTATCACATTATTATTGCAGTAATATTTCCAGAAGAAATCTGAAGTTTAGAATAACTATAGGTCACAAAAAATGACCAATATTGCACCAATACATGAAACAAAATTCAAATTTGGATCCTAAGGAAAAAAACAAGACATCATCAGTGATGACGACAGGCACATCTCTGAACTCAATCTGATTTCCCCGAGGAAGGGAGGCACTGAGCCTATTATAATAGAGTGTGCCTTTGAAGGACTGAGACATGAGTCCCTCAGTCTCAAAAAAATCAAATCACCCTGATAAACGCCTTAGTTACCAGGGAGAAAAAGCAGAGATGACTAAGCTGAAAGAAATCTCTTCTGGCCTGTTCTTTATCTCTTTCAAGCAGCACTTTTCCAGCTAAGTTGCACAGCACAAAACATGGTTTTGCCGTATATCAAAGTGTGTAAGTTAGGGTAGACAGCAGTGTTTTAAAAGGAGAAATTAGATGGTAAGAGCAACAGGTAAAGCAGCTTTGGGCTCCTGAGGAGGAAGTCCTGGCACTCCTATACGGGCACAGTGGATAATCTGAAAATGGTACGAGTGCCGGGCTGAGCACAGCTGTCTCTACTGTAATCAGGAGGAAAAGTATTATGATCCAGCGGAAGCAGCCCTTCAGAGTCTAAGGAGGAGCATTTCATCAGACAATAACTGAGTGCTCACTGCTTACAAAGGCAACAGATTAGATGCTGAGGGATCAATCCACAAGAATCTCCTGCTACTCTGAAATCAGAACTGCATCCTCATTTTCCCAAGCTGATATAGTTTATGTAATGAAATAAAATATGTATCATACGTCTCTCGCAGTGGTGTAAGAGTACTTAGGACTCACAAGGAAAACTGCACAAAGAACTTCCCCTTCAGCCTTTTCCCTGTAAAAATATCCTCCTTGAAAACAGTGTAAGCTTTCTTTAGCAAGTGAGGTACCACCTCCTTACTCTCCCCCTCTTATCCAGTTTCACTTTTTTTCATAACACTTAAGACCACCTGACATTTTTATAGATTTGTCATTTCTCTTTTTAACCTAGAATATAAGCTCCATGAAGGCAGATATTTCAAATACTTTGTTCACAGATTTCTTCTCAGTATTTCAGTATACAGAACCTTATCTAACATGTACTTATAGGAGGTTCTTAAAATTTTTGTAAAATTAAAAGTGTTTTAAAAAGACCCCTGAATATGTTAGAATTATTAAAGTATAAAAATTTGGCATATCAGTGTATTTATGTCTGTTATTCCCAGTCCAAGTCAGGAGTCAGAGGACCAGAAGCTTGTGTAGATGGGAGAGCAATTGCACAAACAAAGCAATGTGTCTTATTTGATGGGTGGACGGAACCCAGTGTCACCGAACTTCTACAGAGTCAACTCAATTCATCTCTCTGCCCTTTCCACGTCTGAATCTGAGTGAATTCAGATTCACTTCACATTAGTTGGCTTAACATTAGCTTTCTTCCTTGAGAAAACTTCTGAAACTTACGTAGTAAAGTTTTTTTGTTCCCCTCCACCCTAAATTACTGCCTGCAAGATGCAAACCCTCAGATGGAAACCGTCTCCCATTTCTATTTTGAGATTCGCCTGAGTCACAAGGTAGTCTTGGCGAATCACTCTGCTCCATCCCTCAGTTTATTGAGGCTGCCTGGGAACAGGCGCTGCCAGCCAGACAGGAAGAGGGCCGTGTTGCCTAACTCCAAAAGGTTTCAGGCGTATGGATGTGGTGAGGTTTAATAATGGATATAAATTGCTGCAGATGGATTTCCCACAGGGTGGGGGTGGGGAAAGGGCAACCATTTCCCTTAACTTCCTCTATATGAATTCATGGCTGGTAGAGAGGCCAGGCTATTAAACACAGCTGAGCAAATGTCCCAATGTCTGCAGGACATATTTTTCCAACTAAAGAGACCCCTAGTGGGCTCCTACTATATATGACGCTCCCAAGCCCCAAAGAGAAGCAAAAGAATGTGACTGATATGACTCTGGCAAAGTTACACTGTTTAAAAAAAAAGAGAGAGTCAGTGTTTATAAACATGTATAAACCACAAGGCCCTTTTCTTTTTTTCAAGAACGGGTATAAAGAGCTGCTTCCACCTGGATTCTCTTATCTGTGTCCCATCCAGTCTTGAGTTCCTCCAAGTTGTGTAGCAAACATGTTCTCCCTAAGTGGTTCTGCCTTACTGACTATAATTCCAAACTCCCTGAGCCCCCAACCCCTAGAGATGCCTCTTGACAAAATTATTCTTTATGTACTCACACAAATGTAAACAGAAGAGATGAAAGGCCCCGGGGATGCAGCCAGTGCATGTCTCAAGCTGAACCACTGCTAAGCACGACCTGAACTTTTCTGCCTCTCTCCGCTTGGCTGAGTTCCTCTCTTGACTCAGGGCAGAGTGATGAGCATGGCATAGGAGGCTTAGGACCCAGGGGGCGCCTTTCAGCCGGAAAAATAAAAAAACCACCTCGCTGCAGTAAGCTTGCTGGAAGCTCCCAGTTCTAAAGAGAGGCTGTTTACCAGAAGCACATAACAAGAGCAGGTCTGACTGCAAGGCTGGGAACGGGAGGCAGAGCCGCCGCCTAGGGGGACCCCGGCTGGACTCTGGTTGGTCAGTCACCTGCAGGACGAAGGAGGTGAGGATGCTGTTGGCCTGGGTGCGAACAATCCTCGTCAGCAACATGCTCCTGGCAGAAGCCTATGGATCTGGAGGTGAGATTACAATCTTTCCTTTCTGCAGCAACTTAATGAAGCAGAAAGGGTGATGCTTCCTATTTTCCAAGCAGGACCACGACAGGAAACGGAGCTTGTAGCAGCTTCCTGTTGTCCCATGAAAGCTTTGTTGGTTTTGTTTTTTTCTTTCTCCTTTCCCTGCCTGGAGCTTGCAGCTCCATCTTTGCCATTAAGAACAAAGGCAAGTAACCACTTTCTCTTTTCTTTTTCTTGCCGGTGGCTCATGAGTGGATGGAACTTGGAGGTTCACCTCCCCCACTCCTAAGTCCTGTTCTTTTCGGGGGGCTTTGCAGGTTGTCTCCAGAGCACTTGCCCTCCTTACCCAGCCCCTTCCTGCGGCCCTCCTGCTGAGGGGAGTGGGAGTTTGGAGTCACATCCAGGCAGCAATTAGGCAGGTTCCCTCCATTTGAGGCTTTCTTTTGCCTGACTGGATATAAAGGCCTTTGTAGGATTCTCTTGGGAGGGAATGCTGCCTGTGAAAGTGTGGCCTCATCCACGGAGACAAGAACACCAGAGTTTATATAACATAGAATGACAACACACGGATGGATTTGGGGTCCTGCCGCCCACTGACCCAAAACTCCCACCGTCTCCACAGACGGTCCTGAACCCAGGGCTCCCCCGCACCTTCCTCCAAAGTGGTCACAAGTTCCAGAGCAACAACCCCTTGCACTTGTGCAGTGCTTTCCGGCTTAAAAAAGAAAAGAAAAAAGCCAACACTGAGCAGAGGGGGCCGGGCACCGGCTAGGGGCTCTTCACTCGCCCGCCCTCCCTTCTCTTTCCGGCCTCACTACAGCCCAGCGAGGCAGGCGGGGTTTTCCACGTGAGGGCAGGGTCTCCCAGGAGGGGTGGGCCCGGGCTCCCCTGTCCGCCACTCAGTGTCCTGTCGGGGGGCTCCTCTTCCTCATAGGCTGCTTCTGGGATAACGGCCACCTGTACCGGGCAGATCAGCCCTCCCCCGCGCCGGGCCACAGCTGCCTTAACTGGCTGGACGCGCAGAGCGGCCTGGCATTTGCCCCAGAGTCGGGTGAGTGCCCGTCCCGGACGGCGGGCGGGCGGGCGGAGGCCGTGTTCCAACCCCGACCCATGGTGCCTTCTCTCCCCTCTCAGGCGCCGGCAACCACAGCTACTGCCGGAACCCGGACCAGGACCCACGCGGGCCCTGGTGCTACGTCAGCGGCGAGGCTGGAGCTCCCGAGAAGCGACCTTGCCAGGACCTGCGCTGCCCAGGTACCCAGACCCCGCGCCCAGGGCTTCCCAGGAGCTGTCGCAACACCCGCCGCGCACGTGCGGCCGCGCGACACCGGCCGGCCCCGCCCCGCCCGCCCCGCCCGATTGGCCAGGGCTGTCTCCAGGCCGCGGGACCCGAAGCTCATTGGCCGGCGCCGCCGCCCGGAATGAGCTCATTCTCCGCAAGCTCCTAGTAAACAACTGTGGGCGGCTAGGCCCCGCCCCTCGGCCGAGCTCCGCGCCGGGAACGCCGCTGGGGGAGCCCCGGAGAAGTGTGTTGTTGGTCCACGCCCTTAGCTCGCCCCTCGGTGTTTACGGGCCGGTTTGTGTAGTTTCTGCTGTGTGCTAGACACTCTTTCACAGCCCCCCTGCACCCAGTTTGGAGGATCTAAGATTAAAGAGAAGTTCAGCGACTTACCAAAGGCAGTGGCAGGGTCCAGATTTGAATCCAAGTTTCTTAGACTCTAGAGTCCAGCTTATGGCTCCCAGGGCAGCAAGGACGATTCTCTAGGATTAAATGGGATATGTTAGCATGTAATATAGGGATTGGCATAAAGCGTGGGCTCAGCAAATGCGAGCTGTTTAGAGGAGTTACGCATTGCCTCTTGGCATAGAGGGGGTACCCCTGGAGGTGAGCTGAGCTGGGCCTTGGAAGACGGCAAGAATTTGAGAATATGAAGACATGGGAGGCAGGTGAGGCCCATTCTCACAGCCTTCTTTGTCTTGTTCCAGCTGTGGTCCAGCCTTCAGGCCAGATCTTGCCCCTAGGTCTTGATTTCAGTGTGTACAGCGCATTCTAAGGTGGGCCCACTCAGCTTCCCCCAAACTCAGGCCACTCTCTGATGAGAGCTGTTTTCCCACTTCACCTCCAGATACCACTTCCCAGGGCCTGCCAACCTCTGCAACACAAACTGAGGAGGCCGCTGAAGTGCCAGGGGGAGATGAGGTGTTTGCTCCTGCCAACGCCCTGCCTGCCCGGAGCGAGGCTGCAGCTGTGCAGCCAGTGGTTGGGATCAGCCAACGAGTGCGAGTGAACTCCAAGGAGAAGAAGGACCTGGGAACACTGGGTATGACTGCCCACCTCTGTCCTTGTGAAATTCAAGGAGAAATATTTGATTATCTGGGGTGGAGCTAATAGAACCTTATGTCCTGTCCTTGGCAGGCTACGTGCTGGGCATCACCATGATGGTGATCATCGTCGTCATTGGAGCTGGAATTGTCCTTGGCTACACCTACAAGAGGTCAGTAGCTTCTTTTCTGGGCTCGGTGAGAGAGGAGAGGAAGGTACACAAAGTCAAACCAGACTCCTCTGTGGCATTCTTACTTGTAAAGGAAGTGAGGTCTTGGATGCAGAGACTTGGTTCTAGTTTTCACCAGGTGGCCTTGGACAAACCCTCTTCTTTGGTGCATTTACTTATCACCCAGAAAGCATGATGAGGTAGGGATTCTTATTCCCCGTTGTACAGGTGAGGAGGCCTTCATCAGAAGGGTGAAGTAACCTGCTCAAGGTTATACTGCCTGGGAGTGGCTGGAGTCACATCCAGCTCTCTTGACACCGATATTCCCTGCTATCTGGTGTGGAAGCATGTCTGCTGTGGAACCGGGTGGCCTTTCAGAAATGAGGCTGGGCTCTCATTGCAGGGACTGGGAGATTGAATTCTGTGAGTTATAAAAATCTGCTCCTAGAAAAGGTTCCCAGCCACTGCTTTTGCAGTTGGGGCTTGAATGTCCTGAGCTATAAGCAGTGGGATCTCCTCTAGGACAGGAGGAAGGAAGCGAGTTGGAGCGCATGATGATAATCAAGTTGTGCCCTGGTTGACTCTGGGAAGATTATTTGCAAAACATTGGGCAAAAATCAGGGTATTTGACTTCCATTCCTGAGTATCTGTGATATTTCTTTTCTGTGGTCTGGGAAGGCTTCCTATAAGGGAAGTAATGTAGTGGCCTGCGTTTTCCAGCGGTGAGGACCACAGCCCCAGTGGGTCACCCAGTATTAAATAAAATCGAGTTGTCTCTAGAGTGATGTAGTCAGTCTCATTTTACAGATGGAAAAGGGGACATATTGGTAAGAATAATAACAGTAAAAGCAGCAGTATTTCTGAAGGCCAGGTACTGCTTCAAATGATATGTGTGCTTTAACTCAGTCCTCACAATCACCCCTGATAAGGCCAATGATATTTACAGATAAGGAAACTGAGACTTGTTTGAGGTCACACACCTAGCATTCGGTGGAGCTCAGTCTCAGTCCTGCCAGTGACTAGCAATCTGTGTGACTTTGGGCAGGGTGGTTCTGTTTCCTACTCCAGGGCACGGCTGTCGCTGAGACTCTTGACTGCCTGGCCCAAAGAAAGAGATCAGTAAACTGTAGCTGTTTTTCTTTTCTGTAAAATGTGGGCACACTGCACTTGTGCTCTCCAGGCTCCATTGCTTCTCTGATCTTCTGTGATTCAGGAAGCACAGGTTCAGAGAGGGGGGAAGTGTTGACCTGAGAGGGTCTCCTGTCCCCTAGCATAAGGTCGCTGCCCTCAGCACGACAGTGGATGGGGCAGGTTTAGGGGCACCTGTTTGTCATTTCAGGGAGTTAGGGGGAATGATGGGGAGGCCCTGGTTACAGTTCGCAGCTCAGACCCAAACCGTGTTGGCTGAGTCTAGCTGTTGAAATATTTCCTCTTCAGCCATTGGATAGCACTGGGCTTGCCTCCGGTCTTGTGACAGTGTCCAGGCCTCCAGGTGCTTGAACTGACTGCTAAACGTCCTTAATTGCGAGCTCAGTTCTCAGGCCGGAGGAGGAAGCCACGCCTTTTGCTTCTAGATCTGCTCCTCTAGGCTGTCATGGGAGCGCCCTGAGAGCCTATATTTACTTTCCTGTAATCTCAGGGCGAGGCACCGAGTCACCAGACTTCTAACCACGGGACCACCCCTTTCCTCAGCAAAAGTGCCCCAAGCACAGCCCACAGGAAACGGCTTGTGGGCTGGAGGCAAGCGCTCAGCCCCCTCTCTCCCCAGTCACGGAAGTGTCCTGGAAGTACTCTGGAGCACAGGTCCTTCCACTTCTCTGCACCTCCTTGTCTCCTCTGTTCCGTGGAGCTGTGCCCCCTCTTCATGCACACCCATGCCCACCCCAGGTTACCCTTAACTGTTACATGGAGACAGCAGAACACCAGTCAGGTTAAATAACCACCACAGCCACCTAGACTTTCTTAAGACCCACTTGAGTGTCCTTCCCTGACGATTGCACCAAAGCCGCAGGACCACACTAGAAGGACCACTTTTACACCATTTCACAGCGAGGAGCTGAGACCGAGAGGATTTCAGCGGTGTGTCCAAGCTACATGGCCAATAAGGATTGCCAGTGTCTCCCAGAAGTCCAGCAAGGCTCAGGAGCTTCATGCCAATTTGCTTTGGAGTGCATAAGACAGTGCAGGCTTCCCAGCTGGCTCAGTGGTAAAGAATCCTCCTGCCAATGCACGAGACCGAAGTTCAGTCTCTGGGTTGGGAAGATCCCCTGGAGGAGGAAACGGCAAAGTATTCTTGCCTGGGAAATCTCATGCACTGAGGAGCCTGGCAGGCTGTAGTCTATGGGATTGCAGAAGAGTTAGACACGACTGGGTGAACACGCACAGAACCTTTCAAAATAAAACAGAAACTTTCAAACTATAACAGCTGGGCTTAAAAGTGAAAAGAAAAAGGATCTGGTTCTGGAACTGTGAGCAGTTCTGGGTGTGACACTGGACAAGTCATTTACCTTCTCTGCTTCCCTCATGTGTAAAATAGCACGGGGGCAGGTTAGCGATGAGCTGCCCAGCTCAAACGTTTCCTAAAGACAGTATTACTTGGTGGGCCGCAGGCAGTACTAGGTTCAGATCCCAAATCCGCCCTCTGCGTGAATAAATGGTGGAGCCTCTCCACTTCTGCTGTCCTGTCCCTGAAACAGAGATCCTAATAGATGCCGCATAGGTCTGTTGTGACGATCAAATGAGTGTAGTCTGGGCAGACAGTTGGTGTTCCTGACCTTGGCTGCCTTGAAGAACTTGTCCTGAGCAGCAGTGTGGCACAGCGCCACTTCTGACGGGGACGAGAGCAGTGGCTCAGAGTTACGCAATAATTTGAGGCAGCCTGTGATGCCTAAAGGAGGTCCTGGGTGCCTCTATCACCCAGCAGGCGGATGTCAGATAAAGACAGCAGCTCCGTGCACTCCTGCTTTCTGGCCAGCCCGGCCACCAGGCCTGACCCTGGAGCAGTCAGGATAGAATTCCTGCGAGCCCTGAACCCTTCCAAGGGCCAGGAGGCTAATGGGAGGGAGTTTTCCCCTGGCTGGGAGGGGCGGGCAGGCACCAGGCTTCCTCTCAGGGGAGGAAGGGAGGCAGGTGGGAGCGGGCAAGGGCTCAGCCTGGTGGGCCTCTATCCTGGTTTTCTGGTTCAGGTGGCCAGCCTGCAGCTCACTGCCCCGAGCGCAGTGTCTGTGCTCTGGCTCTGATTAAAAGGCAAGGGGAAAACTGTCAGTCAACGCTTCAGCCCGCCCAGGAGAGGAACTGAGTTAGTGAATGAGTCTTTTGTTCTTTCTTGGCTGTCAGACAACAGCCTGGATGTCCCCCCACCTCATAGGTGTGAGAAGGGGCTGAGCTGCCTGACGGTCAGTACAGCCATGCTGGTGGCCTCTCTGAGACCCCAGAAGGAGCTGGGGGCTGCCTTGGCACCTCTAGGACTCACAGGCGCCGTTAGCAGGAGGCATGTGGGGCTGAGTGTGTTTTGAGGCTTCTAAATGGAAGAGACTGCCATCCAGACTTGTCCCGGCACCTGCTCCTTGCATTTACCCTTGGCTGAGCTTCAAGCCCAGCTCTGCCCCATTAATCCACATTGATTTTTCTCCCCCCCAAGACTTGTGTATGACGTAGCCTGACCATTATCAACAGCCCGGCTGACCACAGCCAGATGCTTGGTAAAGGAGGCAGCTGAGGAAAGCCTCAGTTTCTTCGGCTGTAAAATGTGGATGACACGCAGTGCTGGGTGGAAATGAGACAAAAATGACGCACGTATAAAGGGTGCGGCATCCAGCCGGTGCATAGGTGGCCCTTCTCAGGGTGGAAGGTGGGAAGGCCACTTCCTGGCACCTTAGTGGGTCCTTGGAAAGCATGAGTTCCTGCTTTCCTTCTTCCTCCAGCCCCTTAGGTTTTGAAATTCGGGCCTTGGCACAAGGCTCTGGGCACATACTCTGCTGCTTTTGTAAATGGCCTTTGGTTCTCTGCTGGCTTGTTTGTGGGCTCCCTGTTGTTCAGTCGCTCAGTCGTGTGTCTTTGCGACCCTGTGGACTGCAGCACACCAGGCCTCCCTGTCCTTCACTATCTCCCAAAGTTTGCTCAAACTCATGTCCGTTGAGTCAGTGATGCCATCCAACCATCTCATCTTCTGTCACTCCCTCCTCCTCCTGCCCTCAATCTTTCCCAGCATCGGGCTTTCCCAACGAGTTGCCAACGAGTTGGCATTAGGTGGCCACAGTATTGGGGCTTCAGCATCAGTCCTTCCAATGAATATTCAGGGTTGATTTCCTTTGACTGACTGTTTTGATTTCCTTGCAGTCCAAGGGACTCTTCCTTAATAGAATTAAATCCAGACTTTCCAAGTTTCTCCTGACGTGGGCAGACTGTAGTTTTCTGTTGTATGCCAGAGGTAGAGGTGTTCTCTTCTATGTGGCAGTAGCCGTGACCAAGAAGTGCCCAGAGGCAGAGCGAACCTCGGGCCATGAGTGGGGGTGCGCTTGCTCCAGGCAGCCGTGTCCCCGTGGCCCTCCTCAGCCCCTCCAGGGGCTCGGGGAGCTCCTCTGCTGTGGCTTGGGGAGCCCGATGCGGATGGACAGGAGCTGCAAGGCTTACACGCAGAGACTTGGCCACCCAGGGCTAGTCGGGGGCATGAGCGCACAGGTATGCCGTCTGTGACCCAACAGTGAGGAACAGGGGTGCGCGGGGCACACGTCATGCTCAGGATCTCACAGGATGTTAGGGGCCCTGGAGGTTCTCAAGTCCGGCTCCCCGTTTTACAGGATGATGAAGCTCAAGGCCTAGAGCGGAGGGCAGTGGTCGGGGTCACATAAACAACACTCACCCTGGCTGTCCAGTAGGAGAGTTCCTGTGGGAACCCAGATTAAGATAACGTTGCCTGGTGAGTCACATCACCTTCAGGGCAAATCGCAACAGCCCCCTGTGAGCTTTATAGCAGTCCCATGGTTTTCGAAATGCTTTCCCATTCAGTAGTCTTGTCTGGAAAATCCCATGGACGGAGGAGCCTGGTAGGCTACAGTCCATGGGGTCGCAAAGATTCAGACACAACTGAGTGACTCCACTTTCACTTTCATCATCATATTTGGAGTCAGGTATCATTCCCATTTCACAGATGATGAAACCAAGGCTCCCCAAGGCCATGTCACACAGCCCAGGCTGGGCTGCTCCAGGGGTGGAGAACTGGTTGATTTAAAGGCAATTAGGAGGCCCCTGCTCCTTTCCCTCCAGCGCCCTTGTCCTCAGCGTTTGTGACTCTGGAAATCTTTGTCCTTGCACCTCCCTGGGCAATAGCTGTGTCATCCGTCTGCTCTCGGTTGTCTCCCTGGGGACTCTGAGGCAGGCCTGTTCGCCGCACCAGGTCATCCATCAGCTGCTTGCTTCAGGGCCTCTTCAGGATGGGCTCCTTCCGGGAAGATTTCCTCTGACGGCTGAGCCGTGTCTGATTGCTGTGCTAAGGATGCTGACCTGGGTTCTGGTGTGCAATGTGCCAGGCGCACACCACACCCTTTGGCTTGCAGTGGGCGTGGCCGGCCCAGTGGGGTGGACCCGACATGTGCAGCCGAAGACTGGGTGGGTGAGGCCCTGCCCTGTCCTTTTTGTGGGGGTGACCCTGATAAGGTCAGAACTTCTCGAGCATCAGCCAGAGTCCAACAGACTTGGGCTCGAGCCCACCGTGTCATTTGGAGAGTTCAGCTTCTTTGGACTTACTTCCTCATCTATAAAATGAATGATAACACCTAATTGTTTGGGTTCAGAATGAAGTACGGTAATGCACGTCAAGCCCTCAGCATGGAGTGAGCACTTCATGTGAATAAAATGGGGTTAACACCTCAGCCTGATTGGGTCACGGAGTACCAGGAGAAGGCCTGTGAACACTCAGGGGTCCCATGGTCATTGTGTCCGTTTCCCGTCGACCCAAGCAGCCTGCAGAGGCTCCTTGCCCACTGCGCTTGGAGGGGATGGTCCCTCTTTGTAGCCAGGGCTCACACCTTCCGGGGAGGGGATGGTTCCCATTTCCAGTCAGAGCTCACACACCTTCTGAGACTTTTGGATGAGGCATCTCAGAACAGGATGGTCAGGTCAGTTTTCTGGACGGCTTTATGGGTGAGGGCTGAGGGTTTTTCTGGATCCCATGGTGCCTTGGGCTGAAAAAGCAAAACTCTGTTTTGCTTTAAGCGTCTCTTTCGTCCCCACCATCTTCATTAGCCCCACTGCAGCTGAGTGAGGGTTGTGCTCCTGTCACCATCTCACAGACGAGGTTTAGGGGCTCCTTGCTGAGTTGAGGTAGTCTGGCAGAACAGCCCTGCCTGGCTGTGACTGTGGCCAGCCCCTGCCAAGCTTCAGGGTGCTGGCCTATGAGCAGACCGTGCGGGAGGCACAGCCCGACTCTTCCCTCTTCTCCTGCCAGGGGCAAGGACCTGAAAGCCCAGCACGAGCAGAAAGTGTGCGAGCGGGAGCTGCAGCGGATCACCCTGCCCTTGTCTGCCTTCACCAACCCCACCTGCGAGATCGTGGATGAGAAGACCGTTGTGGTCCACGCCAGCCAGACTCCAGTCGACCTTCAGGAGGGCAGTGCCCCCCTCATGGGCCAGGCGGGCACTCCAGGAGCCTGAGCCCTGCCACGATGGGCAGGAGCCCATTGCAGACACTGGTGCGGGACTACCTACCCCCCTCCACAGCTGGGAGGATCTACACTTTGTTGTGGTTGAAACCCCCCACTTTTTCTGTTTGAACCCGAAGACAGGAGCAGGTGGCACTGTGGGCTGAGAGCGAGGCTGGGTAGGGTCCTGCCAAGGCTCTCTCTCCATAACCGTGGAGCAGGGTTTTTCCCACGGATGGGGATAGCAGCAGCCCCCACAGCAGCGCTGTGACAGGGGCTTCCTGTGCCCCGGAACCAAACCAGGGATGGACGGGGGCTCCCCCAGCTCCCCTTTGCTTCATTGTGCAAGGTGGCCTCAGCCTCGGCCTCCCCACGTGCTCGCTGTGGGTCTCAGTGGCGTGTGCTGTTATTCACAGTTCTGGTCACGTAGGTCGAGAGGCGGTGTTTAAAAAACATATTTGGTTTTTTCAGCATTTGGGACGCAGTCCCCTACTGACCATTTCTGAGAAATGGAAACGAGTCTGTACGAAAGTCAGCACTGTGGGTTGAGAACAGGATCTAGGCAGAGGCTGCTGGCAGCGATGTGCCTTGAGGACTGCGGGCCGGGCCCAGGGCCCCAGGGCTCTTTCTGTTCCCAAAGGAGAGGAAAGGCAGTACGGCACTGAACATTCCGCTGAGGAGGGCGAGGGGTCACAGCTGCCTCAGCCCCCAGGACCTGAGCAGGCCCGGGGCACCCCCGACAGCCTCCTCTCAGGGTGCACAGTGACCTCTCTGCATTCCTCAGGGCTGAGACAGCAGCCAGCTGACCTGCAGGAATGATGCTGTGGGCGGGGCCTCGTGAGCTGCTGCTCGGAGGTTAACCCCGGAGACCCGCCTGGAGGTGAGGTGACGGAATGCTTCAGGACCAGCACCTTCCTGTGGGGAAGCAGGGTGAGGGTCACGACCCCTAACTTGTGAAACAATCACAGACCTATTGGAAGGGACCTTAGGGTTCCTGACGCCTTTTGGACAGAGGGGGCCTGAAGGGTGTGACACTACGGTTTGAAGAGGAAGCTACCGGTACAGTCAGCCTCAAGGCCCAGTCAGCCGCAAGGCCCTGATGGCACACTCTGGGGCCTCAGCAGAGCTAACCTGTCCGCAGAGCTTCCTTCCCAAAGCCCTGCCACCACCCTTCACGGAGGCCGGGTTTGTGGGGCCCTGTCTCTCGGGCAGGCTGTTCCCAGAAGTCACCTGCTGAGGGACCTAGGCCTCGGGGGGTCTCTTGTTGGTCATGATGCAGAGAACATTACCGGTTTCTACTTTTCTATAAAAGCATTTCTGTGTACATGTTTTTATATACCTCATTCTGACACCTGCGAATAAAAGCGCAGGAAATTGCTCTGCATTTGACTCAACGTTAAAAAAAAAACCCATACTGCCAAGTTTTTGTGGGGTGTCAGGACACTCCTCCTTAAAAGCTGGGAAGTGTTTGATTACCTTGTCAACACCTGCAGGGCGAGCTCCGCTGTCTGTCCTTCCCTTTGGTCCACACCAGGGGCAACAGCCAGGTGGTTGGAAACTGGAGCGTCATCACCAGGAGAGCCTCTCGGGTCGAAGCTGCAGGAAAGAGGCTGTGCAGCATGGCAGGGGGCAGCCAGTCACTGCAGACCCTCTCCCCCTCAGCATTCTTTAGAGGCTAGGGAGGGGCTGGAGACAGGGTTGGGGGATGGGACGGCTGCAGCAGCCGAAGCAGGGATGGGTGTGCAGGGGGTGATGGGCTCCCAGGAGCTGCTCTGGGCCGAGGGAGGTCCCCGCAGGGTGACTCCTAGAGCTCTAGCAGAAGCTACCAATGGCAGTTTTTTGGGGGCTTTTTAGCAAGGATTTCACAACAGGTTCTTAGCCTCTAGGAACACCCAGGGCAACCTCTGCCTGTATCCAGTCACCACTCTATACTGCTGCCAGCAAGGGGCACCCTAGCACGTGTTTTTCCAGGAACTAGATCTTGGCCCCGACTCCAGCCAGCTTTGGGAGAAAGCACCTTTGGGTCTGTGGATGCGTGCTGTGCCCAGGATCCCGCGAGCCAGATCACATCACCTGGCCCAGCTGGCACCCCACAGGCCCCATGTGCGGACGCAAGAAGCAGGTCTCCCCTTGAGCTCTTAGAAGGAGACACCAGGGGCAGGGGTGACGAGCACACACTTCCTCCCTCTGTTAAGGTGGCACCCAGCCCTGCAGAGAGGACTCCCGGACGGCTGGGCAGTGGGAGTGCACGGATGTCGGAGGGCGGGCCTGGGTGGGCCTGAGGGGATGGCGTGGCTGGGAGGCGGCAGGTCACCTGCCCCGAGGCCTGGCTGCCTCCGGGTTGCACACATCCCCTGGAGCAGGCGGGTGTCTGTGTAAGGAGGTGGGGTCAGAGCACTCGAACCCCTGCTGTGGGGTCACATGGGCGGGGCCTCAAAGTGGCCACTGCAGCCTCCATGTGCGTGTCCCTGAACCAGGCCGCAAGTCACGTTCTCACTCTCCGCACCATCAGTCATGTTAACTGCTTAATTTATTTGGTCTGCTCCGCGGCCTGATTTGGGCCCACCACCCCCACTCCTGCGGGGACCACCGAGGCAGCACCAGCTGCACGATGCCGGCCTCCCTGCTGCCGGGAGCCCAGGGCGAGGGCTCGCACACTCCACACCTGAGCAGGGCGTCAACAGCAAGGAGACTGGCCAGAGGCAACACCCAGTGCCTCAGCTCATCAGGTCTGTCTGTGCACAGCGTTTCACACATCACCCCCACAGGTACAACACCAAGACAGTCTGAACGGCAACCGCCTTCTCCCGCGTCACCCAGCCGCCCCCGCCCCCAGCACAACCACACACACTGCAGTAAGGTCCCAAACCCACTCCTCACTTAGCAAATATGGTGCAGGGTCACCTCACACCCCACATGCTGGGCCTCCACTAACCAGTGTCCTCCAGAGCCCGCCCCGCACAAGCCTGGGCTCCTGGATGAAGCGCACGTGAGCGTGCAAAGGACAGCAGCCAGGACACCAGGGCTTCTGAGAGGGCAGGGCCTCTCCTTCACCCTGGCCGCCACCTGCGCTTGCGGGTGACTGCTTGTCGCTGGCAGGAGGGACGCGCCCACGAGCTCCCCGCCAGTCCGGAGCTCAGTGTGAGAACACAAGTGGAGGCTCCGCCTCGAGCCTATGGGGCC
>NW_011495054.1:13327553-13327761 GCF_000754665.1 Bison bison bison | reverse complement strand
GTTTCTGTTCGCCTATGGGGCCCCGGGGCCCAGGAGGCGAACAGAAACCAGCCCTGCTCCTGACTCCTGGCCGGACCCACCACAAACCGACCAGGAGACGCTTTACAGCCCACTCCCTCAATGCTGCCCAGGGGAGGGCGGGACGCGCCAGGGCCGGGGAGCACCGCGGTCGCTTCCGGTCCTCGGACAGCCGCACTCTCTGCCACAC
>NW_011495054.1:13320961-13327453 GCF_000754665.1 Bison bison bison | reverse complement strand
CACAAGAAGTCCTCCTGCACCGGCCGAACCAGAGGCGTCAGGGCCCGCCGGCGGTGCACCCGGGAGCCTGCCCAGCAGGTCCAGGGTGCGCTGGTCAGTGTCAGCAAGGGCCTCTGGGAATCCACTGCCAGGGCGCTCCCGAGTGGTCACAAGTAACAGACTCCTCCTGGCTCAGGGACCAGGCTTTGTTTGTTTTCTTCACAGCTTCCAGGCGAGTGTGGGATTTACAGACAGTAACCGGGCTCCAGGACCTGTGGGGACGTGTCCCTGGTGCTGTGCCCGCTTGCCTCCGGGGACGTAGGAGGATGGCCAGTCCTGCTTCTGAATGAGCTGCCGATCCCCAGGAGGCCTGGCCGGCCCTGCCCGCAGCAGGGATGGGTGCAGAGGGGGCAGTGCTGGCTGGGGGATGCCCCCAGAAGGGGGTTGGGCCAGGGCTAGGGAGGCGGGTTCCGGATCAGGCCGTACTCCATGCTCACGGTGTGGTCCAGGTCCTCCAGCTCTGTGGGCAGTGGGATGCCCAGCTCCCCCAGGTACAGGGACAGTGCCTCAAAGAAGTCCTCCAGTTTGGAGAATGCCGGTCTAGAAAGAGGAGGAGGAGACAGGTGAGTCATGGGGGTAGGGGCGGGCAGTGAGGTGGCAAAGAAGGCACCCAGGCCTGTGGCTCCACCACTTCCTGGGTGTCTGACCTTGGGCGAGCCCTTAACCTTGGTGTGCCTCAGGTCATAGACTGCACAGGCTGCTGCAAAGACGAGAGGTGGTAACACAGGGAGAGGAGGGTCTGGCTCAAAGGGGCAGCTTGAAAATGAAGTACAGGAGGAGAAAAGCCCCTTCCAGGTCTCAGAGAAAACGCAATCATCACAGGTAGGTTTGGACTAAGTGCCCTTTTAAAGATCCTTTCAGTCCTGAGATTGAAAGTCGTTTCCATATCGATGGGATCTGCCCCGGGAGGGGCTTCTCACAGTCTTGGCAGCTCACCCCAAAGAGAAAGAGAATGCCTGGCTCCTGTTGCCCTGGAGACAGCTCAGGTCCATTCCTCCATCTCCTCCTCGATTTTGCTTAAACATCTTGTCACCTTCTTGGCAAGACCTACTCTGAGCACCATCTTAAAGATGGTGGTAACTTGCACCCTGAACAACCCTTTTTGCTTGGCTTGAGTACTTTTTCCATAGCATCTGTGTCTTTCTCACATATTAAATACATGTTCTCATATACTAAAGATAATTTTAAGAAGATTTCTTTAAAGGAAAAAATTGGCTAATGCATAAAGATGCTCACTGTAATACCTACTGTAAGGACAAACTGGAAAAACCTGAACATCTACGCATGTATGTTCCTACAGTCTCCTAGTGAATTTCACAGTCAACAGAAATGATAATCTGGAATACTGGGTAGTGACAAAAATGCAAAGCGAAATGTCACACTTTTCTCTACTTAAGATAACTGTATAAAAAATGTGTTTGGACATGGGAATATGGAAACTTGAAAACACTGTTAGCATGGTATATAGGTTTCGGTGAATTTCCTGCTGTTAAAGTTTAACGCTGTCTCTGGGTCACTTGCTACAAAACCCCCTGCTGACTGACACGTCAGGGTCGTCAGGTGGCTTCAGTGGTTGATGGCCACATCTGCGAGCCTGGGAAAGGCTTGGCAATGGCTGAGGACTGGGGTGAGCATCCCAGGACCATGAGGGCTGAGCGAGGGGCGTGGACTCCAACCTGCTCTCAGGCTCCAGTCTGCAGCAGATGGCTGCCAGGGGGAAGAAGGCTGGGGGGCACTCTTCGGGGACAAACTTCTCCCAGAAGAGCTTCACGTTGAGGCCGAAGTCCAGTGTTCGGGGCAGGCAGTCAGGATCTGCATACACCTGCCCGATTATCTGCAGGTGGAGAGACAGTGGTCAGGGATGGTGCAGCCATGCGGTGGGGGAGGCGGGTGCTGGTGCGGGGACAGGACAGGAGGGATGGTCAGAAGCGGGAGGCAGAGGCTTCCCTGGTGCTCCAGTGGTTAAGAATCCGTCTGGCAATGCAAGGACGCAGGTTCAATTCTGGTTAGGGAACTAAGATCCCACATGCTGCAGGGCAACTAAGCCCTGTGCTGCAGCCACTGAGCCTGCGTGCTGTAACTAAGGCCAGATGCAGTCAAATAAACAGAAGAGGAAGGAAGTAAAAACCCAGCTGAAAGGGCTGCCCCCTCCCGTCTCTCCGTATCTTGCTAATGCAGGCTTGTCTCCTGACTAGAGAATCTGGAGGAGCCTCAGCACAGAAGCAAGACGCCCGTGACCAGCCTCTGGAGGGGCTGCTTCCACACAGCCCCGCCCTGCCCTGTGCTGGAGTTCGGGCCCTGAGAAGGGAGGCACTGGATCTGATTCATGTCCGAAGCCCTCTGCTGCCAGCCCAGGGCTCTGCATACAGTAGATGCTCAACTGATTTCTGTTAAGTGAACGATATTTTTAAAAGTGAGACTCGAACGTGTCCAAAGACCCGTGATAACCGACACGGCCCTCTGCTCCTGCTGACTCTCTGGCACTATGCATCTTAGGAGGAGGAGCCCCCGTTTCGACTGCGGGGGCCAGGCTGCCAGGTCTGCTGCCTCAGGCCTGGTCTCCGTGCTGGGGCTCACCTCACAGAGGACAATCCCAAAAGAGAAGACATCCACCGTCTCGTCGTAGCTCTTTCCTTCACAAAAAACACAGGAGAGCAGGCTGTTGTTAGGTTTGGTCCCGTCTCTGCTCTGCACTGCGTCTGGAGCCAGGTCAGGTCAGAGCTAAGAGCCAGGGCTAGGAGAGGTTCTGTGGGGGTGCCTCTAAGGCTGTGGGGACAGGCCCCGTCTGAAAACCAGTCAGCCTCAGAGAGGTCTCATGAAACAACACTGCCCAGGGTGAAGCCGCACGGGATAGTGAAAGAGAACTGGGCCAGGATGCGCCTGGACTCTGGCACTGCCTCCTGTGCACTCTCTGGCTGGAGACCTCAGAAACGGCTGCAGCGGGCCACTTCTGCAGTCTCACAGCGCTGTCTGGCTCAGGAGGCCTGGCCAGCATCTCCGGCTGGTCTGCGCCTTAGCCACGAGGGGGCAGCACACCTCAGTTCTCAGCAAGGAGTGAGAACAGGCAGTAAAGTGCCTGAGCGCTCAGCTACCCCTTGGGGCACAGGAACCGCGGTCAGACCTCAGCGTGGGCCCCGGATGGGGCGCCAGCCAGCCTGCAGGCCTGATCTCGGGGAGGGAGGCGTCTTTGAGGTCCAGTCTGGCACGGGATGAAAACCGTGCACCCCCGGCTTCGGGTACCTGGTCTACACACCCTGGGGCTCTGCTGCAAGACGTGGCCCCACCTCCCCTCCGGGGTGTCAGGACTGACCGTTCAGCATCTCCGGGGCCATCCAGTAGGGGTTCCCCACCACCGTGTAGCGCTTCTTGCGGTCGCTCTTGCGCAAGGTGCGCTTCTTGGTGGTGGCCTTTTCCACGGGGGGCTTCTTTCTCTCCTCGACTATGAGCCGTGACAGCCCGAAGTCAGCCACCACCACGGTCTTGTCCTGAGAGGACAAGGGTCAGGTCAGCCCTGGGGGGCGGGGGACGACCGGACGGGGACAGGACAGTCCCAAGAGGAGGAGAGAAGACGCGTATAACCAAGGGGGGTCTTGATGGTGGTGTTTGTCTTCTCAGTCTGCGCTCTTTGCATGGCAGACACCCCCAGACCTAGAGGGTGTTCTCAGCAGAGGCCCTGGGACCTGGAGAGTGGAACCCAAGAGACAGGACAGTGGATTTCGTTTTGCTTTTTTTCTCATCCTGCCTTGTTCTCAGAAAGATTTAAAGCTGGAACCAGGATAAGACAGAAAAAGACAAGATACAGGCCTTCCGTGGGGGTGGGGGGCAAAGGGGAGATAAGCCCTTCAAGTAGCTACAAGGCAGTCATGTGGAAAAGGGATTAAGACTGTTTGGTGTGAGTCCAGAGGGCATGGCCAGGGCCAGTGAGTGGACACCCAGGAAGCTACACTGCAAGTCAACAGGAGTAACACTGTAGCGAGCAGAGCTGACCAGCAGGGGAGAGGGAGGCTGGCCCCAAACCCCTCCCTGTGAATTTAGTAGCTCTGTAGCCTCGGGCTGAGGCTTCAGGTGCCACAGCTGCAAAATGGGGTCCTTGGGGAGCTGCTGCCCCCAACACGGGGCAAAACCAGGAAAAGTGACAGGGCTCTACAAACAGTTGAGGAACTTCAAGTCCCTTCCAACCACAGGATTATTTCAAAGGCTGCTACTGGGAGGAGGTGGGGTTTGTCTGCATGTATGGGGATCCCCCAGCAGACAGAAGCCTGAGGCGATACCTCTGGTCTAAAGCCAGAGGGGCCAGGCAGTCTCGCTGGCAACAAGGGAGCCAGGAGGGCTGCCCTGGGGGCACGTACCAGCTTGATGAGGCAGTTGTGCGAGTTCAGATCCCGGTGGATGATACACATGGAATGCAAATAGGCCTGGAACAAGAGGTAGGAGCTGAGGCCCATGGCCAGTCAATCGGCTAGACGCTGACTCTGAGACTCGGGGGCCCCAAAACCTGCTCTTCCCCCAGGACACCCCCACCCCCCACGCCAGCTTAAGAACCCAAGCTGGACTCCAGGGCCCTCCTGCCGTCACTCCTCATCCCGGTGTCAACAGAAGGCCAAGGGCTTCCCCTCTCCCTGCTGCCGTCTCCTGCCCAGCAGCCTCTGTTCACCGATCCCAACCCAGGGGCTGCTCTGTCCTGAAGTTCCCGACTCCCTGGGCCCAGTGAGCACCCCCCAACCTATTTTACTCAGAGCTAGGCCACCCCCTCCCAGTCTCTGGCTTTAGCCACCCTGGATCCTTCCTGCTGGGAGAGGGGAAGTGGCCACCTCCTGGCCCAGCTGATCTGTGCTCCCAACACACATTTCCCTCTCTGTCTACACTTTCCCTGTGATCTACTGGTTAGCATTCAGTGCTCTCACTTAGGGAAAAAAAAATTTATTGGAGTGTAGTTGATCTATAATGCTATGTGAAGTTTCAGGTGTATTGCGGATGAATCAGTGACACATATACATATCCACTCTTGCTTAGATTCTTCTCCCATACAGGTCATTACAGAGTACTGAGGAGACTTCCCTGTACTCCTCAGTGCCTTCTTAATAGTGACGCACTTTACATATAGTAGTGTATATATGTTGATTTCATCCTCCCGGTTTATCCCTCCCCCTTTCCCCCTTGACAAGCATGAGTCTGTTTTCTATATCTGTGACTCCACTTCCCTTTTGTGAACAGGCTCATTTGTACCACTGTTTTAGAGTCCACACATAAGCAGTATCATATGATATTTGTCTCTCTGTGTCTGACTGACTTCACTCAGTGTGACAGTCTCTAGGTCCGTCCGTGGCGGCGAACGGCCTAATCCATCCTTTCTGCGGCTGAGTCATACCCCACTGTGTGTACGTGCCGCATCTTCTTATCTCAGCGCTCTGACTTTAACCTCTCCCTCTTCCTACCCTCATGTGTCCAAACCAGTCTGTATTTGCTATTTCCCCATCCAGGCCTCCGCCTCTGGCTCTTGAGCCACCCTCCCACGCAGAAACCTGCCCCTCTCCCCGCAACACCAGTTCCCTCCCTTGGGCTCCTGGAGCCGCTCACAGGCCCACGGAACTCTTTCCAACCTGCCTGGCGCCCCTCCTCAGGGGGTGCCCACCCTTCTCCTGTGCCACCTGCCTCCAAGACGGTGTGTGCCTGCCTTTTCCTTCTGGCCTCCTCAATGTCAGCCCCTCTGGTCACTGTTAACCCCTACTAAGCACCTACACACCAGCCTCAGCAGATGCCTGTCCAAGCTCCTCCCAGACCCACTCTGCTGGCAGGGCTGTCGGCAGGACTCACCATTCCAGAGGCGATGCCTTTGGCAAACCTGACCTTCTGCTGCCAGGGGAACGGGTCCTGCAGGATGGAGGAAGGCCCGTCAGAGGCCGGTGGGCCTTGTTCTACTGGTGGTCCAGGCCCCGTGGGTCAACGTGATCTGCAGTAACCCCTCCCTGCCTGTGCCCGGTCCCACCCAAAATGGCCCTTTGCAGGTAAGGCAGCAGGTCTCTCTGATCATTGTGGTTCCAGAGCAGTGGTGACACAGGGGCCCCACTGATGACCCCCCCAAGGCTCTTAGGGACTCTGGGGGTGCTGTGCTCACCACGTTGCGCAGGAAGTCCTTCAGCGTGCCCCCCTCGATGTACTCCGTCAGCAGGTTCAGCTTCTTGTCCTTGTACAGTACGCCGATGAACTTGAGCACGTTGGGGTGGTCCAGGCTGCGCATCACCTTCACCTGCAGGGCGGGGAGGCCACGAGGGCGGGGCCCGGTTTCTTCCTCACCCCCTCCCTCGGGGAGTAAGCATGACACATGTGCCCCGTGTCTCCCCCTCCTGTCTCAGGTGCTGGGGAAGAAAGCCCCACGTGGATGGGGACAGCCTCCCTGGCCTCGTGCTTGGGACCCTGCCTTTCTAGGAGCTACATCTGGGGAACTGGAGAGGC
>NW_011495054.1:13316461-13320608 GCF_000754665.1 Bison bison bison | reverse complement strand
TCTTTTTTTTTTTTTTGGTGCTGAAAGCTGGGATTGAAGTCATTCTTTAGTATCAATTTCCCTCTTTCAACAGTGACACAAACTCCTAGCCCCCACCCCGCTTCTTACCTCAGTTAGAAAAGTCTTCTGTGTCTCCTCATCACACCGGATCAGCTCCTTCATGACCATCACTTTGCCCGTGGCTTTGTGCGTCACCTAAAAGGAGGGTGACTGTCACTAGTGCAGAGAACAGAGGCCCTTCTGGGGAACTGTGCGCAAATCTGTCGCTGGCCATCCCATGCCCTGGAGGACACACTGACGTCATCAGCCGGATCAGACTGACAGTTCAAGTGCAGAACACACAGCAAGGGCCTCAGAAGGGAGCACACCTTCCTCCCCGGAGAGCTGGGCATGCACGGAGGAGAGGTGAGAACCCACAAAACGGGCGTGTTGGGGGGAGGCAGGGGGAGGGGTGCTGCCAAGCCAAGCAAGGGTTCTGGTCATCTGACCCAGGAGCGTGTCTCTCGGGGAACAGGAGTCTGGGGGGCAAGAGGGTCAGTGCCACAGACATGCACCAGGGAGCTGGGGGGGTTGGGAGGAAGCTCTCCAGCCCCATGGCCCCTAAGGCTGAGACACATGGCTTACCTGACCCCCCCTCCCAGCTCTCAGCAGAGGAGGAGGAGGAGAGAGAGAGAGAGAGAGGTTAGTCCCCGAGACTGTTCAGCAGGGAGGCAGGAGCCACTCCCACACCGAGGCCTCTGGGCACCTAGAAACACTCACTGACCAGAGATGGGGGTGCCACAGTCAACCTCATCCCACCCGGGGCTCCAGGTCCCCCAAGCTCACACCAGCAGCAACGCTGCCTTCAGGTGGCCTGGGAGGGCAAATAGTGAAAATCCCCAGAGGAGGGTTCGAGGGCTGGGGGGCACAGGGGCAGAGCTGGCGCTCACCTTGATGGCCTGCCCGAAGAAGCCCTTCCCCAGGACCTCGCCGTGGATCAGGTCACAGGGCCGGAAGATCTGCTGTGAGCAGCTACTGGAGCAGCGCAGGGACTCTGAGCGGCTGATGTCACGGCTGAGCAGGAGCGGCTCCCTGGGGGAGCTGGGGCCGGGGGACTTGGAGATGCTGTTACTGCGTCTGCAGAGGAGGAGGAGAAGGGATGAGGGTGGGGACAGGGCAGCCCTCAAAGACCCAGCATGGAAGCCTTGAGGCAGGAACCTCAGGGCCACCCTGGTCTTTCCAACCTCTGCAGTCAGGGTGCTGGGACGGGGGAGGGGGACTCTGACATTGGACAGAGGTGTTGTCTGGGGGCGGCAGACATCCGGAGTCTATGTAAGCATGGGAAAATCACCCGCAAAGCGGGAACTCTGAGCACCTCTCACCCAGAGTGAGGGACTAGACTCCACCAGCTGGCAGCACTGTCGATGGGTCGATGGGAATCCACCACCTTCCAGGTCTGCCTGATTTACAGCCCCGATTGGCTTAGAGCAACAGCCTACTACCACCCAAAACATGAGCAAATGGGACATCTCTGTAGTACCTGCCTGTACTTCCTGAACTTTAATAAGTGCGTATGATTTTTAGAGCAAAAAAGCCACTTTGTTTATGACATTTTTAAAGAGCAGCCAATGGTTGGTGACTGTCACTCTGACTTCCTAAAGAAGGGACTTCTGGTCCCCTCTCGTGCATTCATCTCTTGCTTTCTGGTTGTCAACGTCCTTATCTACACTTATCTGTGCCCCGTGTCCAGCCTCGGCACCCTATGCTTCCCCCACAGGCCTTGCCACCCTTTGGGATCCAGCACCGCTGCCTCCTGCCCAGCTCAGAGTTCAGTGGACAAAGCCTGACCCTCTGGCTTCTCCTGGAGAAGGAAATGGCCACCTACTTCAGTATTCTTGCCTGGAAAATCCCATGGACAGGGGAGCCTGGCAGGGAACAGTCCATGAGGTAGCAAAGAGTCGGACATGACTTAGCAACTACACTCTGGTTTCTAGGGAAAGCTGGCAGACAGCTGGGTCAGATCACACATGGGCCCTGGCTATGAACTGTTATCCTCGGGGGGGGCGCTGGGTCAGCACAATCCTCATTGCCCACTCCCGGCCAGCTGGCTCCCTTCCTAACTCTGCTGGCCTCAGAGAGCCAGCTCCACTAGTCCAAGAGCTGGGCGTGGGGCAGCACAGAGCCAGGGCGGGACGGGGCACCTCAGGGAGCGTCTCCTCAGTGTCCCCTCCAGGTTCTCCTTGGTGTCCAGGGGGCTGAGGGTGTGCGCGTGTCTGTCATTCTGCACGCAGGGAGAGAGCCGTGCATCCAGCTGCAGCTGGTCCAGGCGCTGGGAGACGGGGTTGTGTTCAATCAGGAGCTGCAGTGTCTGGGTCGTCTGGCTAATGGCGTCCTCCACCTGCAGCCAGGAGCAGTGTGAGGCAGGCCCGCAGGGCATCCCATCGTGGGCCACCCACCATCAGGCCAGAGGACCAGAGCCCGCTGTGGCCTCTGGCGGCCACTGGCCACACCGTGCCCTCTGCCCACAGCCTGGCACTCCCCGACATGGCCAGCCATCCCTGCTGCCCTGGGAACAAGCCAGGCTGACAGAGGGGGTCACCAGTGCTCACAGGCTCAGTGGCAAGACAAAGAGGGTCTGTTCACGGTCCGCCCCCCACTCCCCACAGGACACACGGCAGGTACCTCCTCCACGCGGAGCGTGCGCACGGGGGCCCCATTGATCTCCAGGATGCGGTCCCCAGGGTGGATGGCGTTTCGGTTGTTAGGACTGATGTGCATCCGGTTGACCCTGGGCCAGACGAGAGAAGGCAGGGCAGAGGCATCTTTAAAGACAGCCTGACCAATTTCACTTGTGCAGGAAGGGCTCACCAGGCCCTGGGCCCCGACTGGCCCCCAGGCCCAGGCCACTCAGGGAGAGGCGCCACCCCATCTCGGTGAAAGGCACCCCACTCACCCAGAGGCCTAAGCCAGAAACCTAGACGGCATTCCCCGCTTCGGGAGTTCCCTCACTGCCCCCCAATCCTCACGTCCTGAAGAATGCTCCATCACCATGGTTACCAACACCCGTCTCTTGCTCCATGCATCAGCCTGCTAACTGGTCTCTGTACCTCTAGGCCTGCCCTTCTCCCATCCCACTTCCACAGCAGCATGCTTCTAAAACGCTCCCCTGGTCGTGTCACCTTGCTGCTTAAATCCCTCAAGAGACCCATTGGATCCTCATGATCCAGGCTCTCTGTGACTTAACAGGCCCCTTCTGGCTATTCCCAACCACCCAATCTATACCAGACACAGCCACAGACCCCCACCTCTGTCCTGAACACAGCTTCGGGCTTAGAGCAGACCTCACCTCCCTCTGACTTCCCAGCCCCAGGACCCCGGTCTGCTGTGAGCACCCAGCACCCAGCACACAGTAAGCACATGATCACCGTCTACAGGGCTGGGAGCCACAGTGCCTCACAACTGGTATTAGATGGACAGACCCTTTCCCCATCCAGTCGCCAGCCTGGACACAGCATGGAGTCTTTACCTCTTTCTCCTTCCTCCATTCACTCACTCAACCAATGAAACAACAATCCATGTGCACCCACTATGTGCCAGGCACTGCTCCAGGCCCTGGGTGCGCAGCAAAGAACCAGACTAAGTTCCACAGGGAACTCTTGAGGAGGACAGATGATAAACAAACATAACCAAGCCAGATAATTTCAAAGAGCAAACATGATGGAAATTTGACCCGTGAAAGGTAAGCGGTTCTGGTGTTAGGTATCTGGCGGGAAGCAGTCATGGTCGGGGATGAGGGCGGTCAGTGCCAGGGCCTAGGCGTGGTGACAGCACAGTGAGCCCAGGAAGGAGAGACGCAATGTGGATGCAGAGCTCTGCTAAGATGCTGGGGCTCCAAGGCCTGCTGTGTGCTCCGCTCCAGAACCCCCACCCCAGGCACTCACTCTCTCACTTGCACGGTGGTGGCGTAGTTTGAGCAGGCACTCTCCACGGACACGGAGAAGCCCCGCCTGCCTTCGGTGGTGGCTGGCATGGAGATGTGTGTGACGGAGTAGGGCAGCTGGTCCTGGACGGATTCCGTGGACAGCCTCTCAAACATGGGTGCCAGTACCACCTCGTTGTGGCACTTC
This sequence comes from Bison bison bison, assembly GCF_000754665.1. Classification (NCBI taxonomy): domain Eukaryota; kingdom Metazoa; phylum Chordata; class Mammalia; order Artiodactyla; family Bovidae; genus Bison; species Bison bison. The sequence goes on along the minus strand of NW_011495054.1, from coordinate 13,316,502 downwards.
CCACTGCGGGGAGGAGCAGAAAGGGGTGGCCCTGTGGTCCG
>NW_011495054.1:13290630-13316361 GCF_000754665.1 Bison bison bison | reverse complement strand
GGGGGCTGAGATCCTGGAGCCCCACCTGGAAGCCCCCAGCAACGATGAGCCTTCCAGCGACAGAGCACATAGCCCCACGTTCACTGCCCTGCCCGATTCCAGCTGGCCGCTCACAATGAGCAGCTGGGTTCTCTGCCTCTGACTCAAGGTAAGAACTGGGCCTCAGCCTGACTTTTTTTGTCGACCGAGGCAGCTGGGCTGACTTCTCAGGGGCCTTTGCCTTTAACATCCTGGGCTCCCTCTCCGAGAGTCCCCTCCCAGCCATCATCTCCCTCTGGGAGGCCTGCAGGGCAGTATGCTTATTCTCCCACTAGGTACGGAGAGAACGCAGAGACGTTCATTATCTCGCTCACAGCTTTCAGAGCTGGTCAAGAGCCATCGCTGTGACAGGAATACAATCAGCGCGCCGAGACCCCAGCAGTCCTGCACAATTCACACTGCCACTTGCCCCGCCCGCTCAGCCACCCTTGTCAGGAAGGAGGGACACGGGGCCACCATCTTACCAGTAGAGGGTGGCGTGCTGCACCAGGGCGTATGCGTCCCCATCCTCGATGATCACCTTGCAGCTCATACAGGCGAAGCACTCTGGGTGGTACTTGAACTCCCCAGCCACCTGTGGGCAGGTGGGGAGCAGGGTGGACAGATGTGGGGAGGAGACAAGTTGGCACTGTTGCTGGAGTGGAGGGGGGGTGGGTGAGGGGCCTCCCATCAGGGCTCTACAGACCATCCCTGCCCAGTCATCGCTGACTTTGGCCCGCCCCGTCCCAGAGCTTCCAGGGAAAGGGCTGGACTGGTGCTTCTCTGTCATTTCTTTCTTTCTGTTTGTCAACACCATGTGACCTGCAGAATCTTAGTTCTCCAACTAGGGACTGAATCCAGGTCCTTGGCAGTGAAAGCGAGGAGTCCTAACCACTGGACCAGCAGGGAAGTCCCTCCTTGTCATTTCTGAGACTGTAAGAAAAAAACTCTCGGTCTCAGCCATGGGCACAGGCCCCCAGAAGTCATCAGCCCCAGGAGGGAGGCTCATGCTCCCCTTTAGGGCCCCATCCCATCTCACCGTCTCCCCTCCTTGCCTGCCCAGCCCTCCCAACACTGGACTGTTAAGTCTCTGAGAGACGGATCACATATGGCACTTAATAGGTCCTAAAAATCATCTGTTAAGTGACTGAATAAATAAAGGGAGAGGCCTCGGCTGACGGGAAGACAGAAGGTGAATGGCCACAGGGAACCGGAGGCACTGCCAATGAGCTCTGACGACGGAGGGGGCAGAGATGGAGGGATGCACTCACCATGACGGGCCCCGTCATCAACAGAGAGCATCCGTGGCAGAACTCCCCAAACTTCCCCCAGTAGTCCTTGTGGCAGTACAGCTTCCCATCCTTCTCATAGTACCAGTTGGTGAGGGAATCCTGGCATTCAGAACACCTGAAAAGCAAGGCAAGAACAGAAACCTAAACCTTTCTGGGTCTTGAAGCCCTTGGAGAAATTTGATAATTTGATAAGAGTCAAGAAACCTCTTGGCTTTTGAATTGTGATGCTGGAGAAGACTCTTCAGAGTCCCTTGGACTGCAAAGAGATCAAACTGGTCAATCCTAAAGGAAATCAACCCTGAATATTCACTGGAAGGACTCACCCTGAAGCTGAAGTTCCAATACTTTGGCCACCTGATGCAAAGAGCAGACTCACTGGAAAAGACTTTCATGCTGGGGAAGATTGAGGGCAGGAGGAGAAGGGGATGACAGAGAGGATAAGATGGTTGGATGGCATCACTGACTCAATGAGCAAACTCTGGGAGATAGTGGAAGGCAGGGAAGCCTGGTGAGCTGCACTCCATGGGGTTGCAAAGAACCCGACATGACTTAGCGACTGAGTAAGAAGCCTCTCCCAAAAAAATACACACATGAGGAAAATGTGCATATAATTTAGGTATGGGGTACATGTCATAGGACTGAAGCCCATTCATGTGCCAGTTAAGAACTTCTGGTCAAGAATGATACCTCAATGAACCAAAGAAGCTCAGTGACCTCCACTCTTCAGAACCTACCCATCTCCAACAGCATTACCTATGAGCATCCTTGAGAAAAACAGATTAAGTGTACAGAAACAATCAGGCAAATCCAGAAAGGGGAGGTCATTCTATAAGACAACTGGTCTTTTCTGTTTTAAAAAGTTAAGGCACAGGGATTAGAAAAGCCCAGTAGACACAGAAACCCCCAAATGCAACACCTAAGCCCTGGATTCGATTCTGGATTGAAAATGAAAACAGGCAAGAGTGACATTTTTGGAACTGAGGAAATCTGAATTTCGCCTATACATTAGATTATAATGCAAAATTACTGTTAATTTTTTAGATGCGATAATGATACTTTGCCTATACAGAAGAATTTATAGAAGAAAAATAGTAAAGTAATAAGGAGAGTCAGTTCAGTTCAATCACTCAGTCGTGTCTGACTCTGCGACTCCGTGAACCGCAGCACGCCAGGCCTCCCTGGCCATCACCAACTCCCGGAGTTCACCCAGACTCATGTCCATTGAGTCGGTGATGCCATCCAGCCATCTCATCCTCTGTCGTCCCCTTCTCCTCCTGCCCTCAATCTTTCCCAGCATCAGAGTCTTTTCCAATGAGTCAGCTCTTCGCATCAGGTGGCCAAAGTATTGGAGTTTCAGCTTCAACATCAGTCCTTCCAGCAAACACCCAGGACTGATTTCCTTTTACTTGCAATTTACTTGTAAATAAGTAAAAAATAAAACTCTGTGTATGTGTGTATACAGACATATGAAGTGGCTTAAACTTAACAAATGATCTTAGGTGAAAGATATATGAGTTTTTTAAACTAGTCTTTCAACTCTTCTATATATCTGAAATTTTTCAAAATAAAATAATGAGGGGAAGAAAGACTCCATCAGCACCATGTAACATGTGCGTGTGAGCCTCAGAGCTCCTTTCTCCTCCAGTCACTGGGCTGTGAAGCTCCACACTCGGTCAGGCTGGGGGTGTTCTGGGGTCATGTCTACACACGCGATCATCCTCACGTCTGACCCTGGCACTCAGAGCTAAGAGCCCCTCGGCCGGGTGAGCCTGTCCCACCTCCCTCTTCCTAGTTAACAGACTGTTCTTGTCGTCGAGGCCTCGCGGCACCCACACTCTCCTTGCTTTCTGAGAGGCAGGGTGGAACTGTTCTTGGTTTGAATCCTGACCTGCCGCTTACTAGTTATGTCATCTTGGGCAAGTTATTTCACTTCTCTGACCCAGCTGTCTTATCTGTAATATAGACTACTGTGAAAATAAAATAATACATGTTAAAGTACAGACAGTTTGGGACTTCCCTGGCGGTCCAGTGGCTGGGGCTCTGTGCTTCCACTGTAGGGGGCAAGGGTTTGATCTCTGCTCGGGGAACTAGGGTCCCACAAGCTGTGTGGCAGGGCCAAGAATATTTTTTAAAATAAGACAGCTTATATAAAAGGCCTAGCACTCTAACAATGCTGTAGCGTCCACTGCTGTTGAGTGATGATGATAATGGAAACTCATGTTATTGGCCACTTACTGCCATTACCTGGGTGGTTTTTGGACAACTTCTCTTACTAGCTTTTTCTCACGGACAAAACGTGACCCATAGCATCTACTACAAAGAGCCACTATGAACAAGTAAGTTAATAAAGAGCAAAGTCTCCTGCAAACTGTGAAGGGCAAAGCAAGTGTGTTCTTAGAGTAACTTGGTAGGCACTGCAGATAGAAAAGATAGATCATACAGGGTCCCCTCCTCCACTTCCAAGAGCTTATAATGGGTTGAAGAAGAGAAAATCTAAACAAAACTTGAGTAACAGTGCAGGGCGAGAGGCCGAGACGGGGCGTCCGCCATCAGCCACCCACCCTTAGCGTTTCTCCTTTGTCCTCTGGCCGCTGAATTTCAGGTAGACGAGTATGGCCGTGCAGTGCCCAGGACGGCTCAGTGCAGACCGTGAGTTACAGGAGGTGGAGGGGAGACCCCGTTCTGGGCACGCAACTCCAGCTCCTCTCAGCATAAAAGGCACACTGTTACATGCGCTCTGAGCTGGGAGGAGACACCAGGTTCAGGTTCTTAGGAACCACATGTCTCTGGACAAGCCCCTCTCTCTCTCTGGGCTCAGTCCCCCCACCCGTAAACTGAGGGGATTAGACTTTCCCCTGGATGATCCAAGGCTCCAATCTCAGCACCATGTATCTCCCCCCACCCCGCCCCCGGGTGATCTCAGGCCAGCTGCTCGGCTCCTTATTTCTGAAGTGGCAACATCACCTATTTTTAGGCAGGCAGTGAGGACAGAACTCAGTTCTGGATGGTGGTGACGTGCCCGGCACGGGGGCCGGCAGCAGGGGCAGGGCCTTCCTTCATGCTCCCACCTTCTGATGTAAGGCATCTGGGTACCTGCCTTCTTCCTTCACTGAGGAGAGGAACAGCATCCCACTCACCCCTGAGAGACTCAGCACCGTGCAAAGGGCCTTCGGAGTAAGCCCTCAGCAAACACTTCCAGAGTGAACACTATGGGCGTGGCGAGCACCAGCGGTCCAGGTGGGAGCATTGGGGTTTCGCGGCTCCCGGTCACCGGGCCCTGCCCGCCCCTCTCCTGTCTGAGGTGGAGGAGAGCTGCTGCAGACGCCTGCACCAACCATTGGCCGGGGCCCTGTTACACCCCTGCCATGGTATGTGCACTGCAGGGCACAGGAGCACCAAATGCGTCCTCCTCTCCACTGCCAATAACCTCCCTTTGTCTGTTGCAAGTAGCCCAGGCCAGGACCGGGAAGGGGCCAGGGAGAGGGGCAAGTGCAGGCATGCAGGAGCCAGACGTGCTGGCCTCCTGGGAAGAAGACCTGGCCAGAGCGTGACACCACCACGCACATATCTGGGTCAAGGAATGCCTCTGCGGGGCACAGCCGGCTGCTCAGCCAGGGCCGGCCACCACAGGCAACTTTGAAGAACAGGAAGCTGAACGTCTGACAGGAGGACGGGCTGCTTTACACAGGACACAAGTGGTTCTGGGCCTCCGGGGACACTGCTGCGGCAGATTCACTTAAATGTTCACAGCAGCCACGGTAACCTGTTTCAAGAATGTAACCATATTCTGCTGCGCTGTATGAGATACCTAACTTTCATGAGCTCTAATCCTGACCGCACCCTGCAGGGTGATAGGATTAGCCCTGTTTCACAGACTAGGAGACTGAAAAGCAGAGTCAAGTCACTTCTGCGAAGTTGCCCGGAACACACATGACGAAGCCGGAATCTGCACCAACGTGTGCCTCCGCTTCATGGTGCAGCACGCCCACTAAGCTGGGCCGTGGGGCTCGCATCTGTGAAGACACAGAGGCTGGAGCCCTGAGAGCACGCGTCCCTTTGCGTGTCAACACCTGCTGGTGCTTCTCCTGAAGCCCAAGGACCCAACGTTAAGTGGCACAATGACTCTCCTCCTCCACTGAGTCCATGGCAGGCTGGTCCCCAGCAGACTCTGCCCCTATTAAAAGGGTCCAAAACTCACTCTGGGAATGTAAGGTGTGACTCAGGAGAATTCCACCTTGATCCTCAGGGGCCATGGCCACAATACCTTCTCCCCAAAGCCTTTCCCAGCCTTCAATTTTCCGAAGTTTCAAGTGAAAATTAGCATGTGCCCTGGCTACAGGCCCAGGGCATCGAGCTTGGAGGTGGTGGGCCTGGCGGTGGAGCCAGACCCCAGGGCCAAGGCATCAGCCAACACACTCTCCAGAGCAGTGAATGGAGCAGAGACTCTCCAGCCACATGCTTTAACAACCTCCAGAACTTTCCCGGAGCACTATGGAGAGCCTGGGCAGCTAGAGTGGACCAAACCCTGATGGTCAGTTCAGTGGGCAGCTCAGATCCAGGCTAAAGCCTTTAGAGTCAGCAGGGAACATACTGGTTAAAAAATAATAATCAAACTTAAAGTTTCATAAATAATTTCTCTTTAGACCTGGGTCCACATTCCATCTTTGCCACTCACTATCTGAGTCACCTGAAGCCAGTTACTTCATGACCCAGGCCTCAGTGTCCTCATTCGCACACTGGTGATGATGAAAATTAAACCACGTACAGACGCCCAGCGAGAGCCTGGCCCAGAGCGGGGGCCCAGGAAGTGCTCATCTCCCCACCTCCCTCTCCGATTGGAGAACACCCAGGGTGAAAGGAGACAGACCCGTCCCTCTCCCAGGCCCAAGCAAGAGGGACCTGTTTCTTGGCCCAGAACCAAACAGATTTCTGGAAACAGGGAAGGTCCCCAAATGAATTATCTATCTAGCCAGTTAGAAATCAATTGATTATAATCAATTCTGACCAATTAGGAAACAGTTACTGTTCATGGAGGGTGTGCAAGATGGAACAAGCAAGGTGCTGAGAGAAGCCAAGTGAGATAAGACAGAGGCCCCGCCCTCAGTCACATGAAAATTCTTCAGACCAAACGTTTACAGGTAAATTTTCCATCTTTGGTGGTGAGAGCGCCAGAACAGCCATTGTTACCTGGATTTACACAGGTTAAAGAACAAGCCCTCCAGCGTCCTGCTTGAGGGCCCGGCCGGAGGCTTGTCCTTAGCCTCTGAGCAGAAAGCAGAGTGGGAGAAGCTTCTTCCAGCCCCTGCCTCTGAGCACTGACTGGGGTGCACGGGGCACCTGGCAGATCTCTCTGCTCTAGCCTGAGTGAAACGACTGGGGTCGCCACACCTCCTCTGGGCCCGAAGGGGTCAGGGGCAGAATAGAGCAGGGGCCCAGAGACTCCGGTCCGTCAGAGCTCAGCCTTCTACCACCCCAGACCCCTTAATCACCCCTCCTTCCTGCAGACCCTGCAGACTGAAACAGGCTGTCAATTAAGCTGTAATTATTATGGAATAAATAGGTTGTTATCCTGTTTGAAAAAATTAACCAAACACATAACGAGCTTCTGATCAGCAAGAAATAAGTGTTGCCAGAGTGCGCTGACTCAGTTCCAACCAGAAGCCAGAAAGCCTGTGGTTTCAAGTCATCTGTGCCGTGGTGCTGCAGCTAATGGAAGAGGGCTTGTGTGTCTGAGGAGCCACGTGGGTTGCAGAGCTGGGAACCATTCACCTGATCTGAGTCCTTCATTTTTCAGAGGAGAGAGAGTCCCAGGGGACCTAAGGCAGCTGCCAAATATGACTGTGAAGGTGGGCAGGGTTAAGAATAGTTTCTCCCTTTGAACAAGGGTTGCTTTAGAATACAAAGATGCACTTGTTTTCTTCAAGAGACAATGTGTAAACCAAACTCACCAAATCAACGTCAGGCATTAAGGGGAAAGCTGTAAAAAGAAAAATCCTTTAATGATGTCAGACTAAAGTCCCTCTTTAATTTTCCTCTTCTGTAAATTCCGATCGGAGGGGTTTTCTTACTCGCGAGGACGCTCATGACTACGTCTCAGCCCCCAACCCTGGTGCACGGGCAGAAGGGGACGATGCCTGCCTGCCTGCCTAGCGGGCAGGGGCGCCTGGGGCACAGAAATCGCATTCTTCATCCCCGGCTCCCACTTCCCTCCCCGGCGAGCTGTCACGCCTGATCATGTCCCCATGGAATCTGGTTGCGTCACTCTCCTTGAAGCTGCAGACCCAGAACTGTGTGCTCAGGGCCTGGGGTCAAGGACTTAATTTCTTCCACAGAATCTGGCAAGGGTCGTGTCGAGGAGCCCAGGAAATCCAGTCCCTACGCTCCGCAGGGGAGGAAACCGAGGCCCAGGGTGGGGTCAGGCACCTGGTCAGAGGGCAGCCCTTGAGGACATCCTGCAATAAAGGAGGGGGCGAGGGCAGAAGCGGCTTTCTGACAAGGCAGTGACACTGGTGACTGACTGGACTGCTACCTGGGAGAGGAGAGGGTCTGGGTGGTCCCTGGGTGGGGAGGCAGGGCACAGAGCCCCATGCTCGGCTAGCTCTTCAGAAGTGGCTTCAGGAATGTGGCCTCCCATCTCGGGGGAGGGGAGAGCGGCTGTGGCCCGCCAGTCAGTCCCCCCCTGACTCCAGCTGGGCAAACAGAGTTGGGGGGAGGGCCGTCAGGTTGCCCGGAGGGGCTGGGGCAGAGCAAGACAAAGCACAGGCAGACCTGGGTGGCGCAGTGGCCGGGTCCTCACAGGTCCACGCTGACTGTCCATTATCTGCTTGAGCTCCTGAGAGGCTGTGTTGTGCCCCCAGAGATTAAAAGGGGCACACATTCCTGGCTTCTAAGGAAGCCACCCCACCCCCAGGCTGCCGATCCAGGATTAAGAGTAAGAGGGATTAATGAGGCCCTGGCTTAAACTAGTGGCTGCTTCAAACACTTGGCATCTTGATTCCACATGGTACAACTCAAGATCAATCCCCATCCCCAAAGGCCCTGCAGAGGAGGATATCTGCTGTCCCCGCCATGTGCCAGGAAAACTATGGGGAAGCCTTTCCCTGCTTGCTCCCTCTCTCCTCTGCGAGGAAAGCAAACCTGAGAACGGTCCTGGGGAGATACACGCAGGGGGAGATGCAGCCTCCCGAGGCTGGCCAGAAAGACCCTGCAAGTTAACTGTTGAAAGCAGCTACCACATCTGTAAAACGGGGACACCAAAGGTCTTGAGGCTGTCAAGAGACTGCAGGATGAAGTGCCGGGCAGGATGTCTGGAAGAGGCAGCCCCGAGGACCAGTTTTATCCCGCCCCCTCAGACCCTGGGGTTTCCCACCACTCGACCAGGGTCTGGTGATTCTGAGAAGCCACGTGGTGCTCTGCTTTTCTGCCCAGGGCACGGCCACCCGACTGATCCCCACAGCGCAATCTGGGCAAGGGGCTGGGCTGGGGACGCCAGAGGGAGAAGCCGACCAGGACCACTGGTGAGGGGGAGGCAGACCTCAGAACAGGCTGCTCCCAAAGAATGAAAACAAGCTCCACCCCAGCCAGGAATGGCTCCAGCCAGGAGGGACCCAGAGGCCAGAACCCCCTGGGGAGTTTCTGTAGGGAGGTGGGGTGGGGCAGACAGTAGAGAAAGGCAGGTCGGAGGTAGACCGGAAGTTTCCACATCTCCCCGTGAGAAGCCCCGCAGAAGCTCAGGTCTGGGGACCTGGCAGGCATGGGGGCTGGCCCCCTAGCTCGGGACCCTCCAAAGCCGGCTGCCCCAGGTCTCACGTGCCCAGGGCTTTGCCAGGCAATCCTACTCACAGGGAATGCAGGAGCCCTTAGAGGCCAGAGGCCAAGGTGCCTGCTATTAAGAGAACAAACGTGTGTAATGAGAGAGCTTACAGTGTACTGGGCTGCCCACACCCAGCCTCGCCGGCTTCCACACTGTTTGGCAAAACCTGCCCATCCTGCTTGTTGGGACAAATTCCCGGGCAGGCGGCACAGCCCACAGGTGAGACGTGGAGAGCTGCAAAGAACAGCCCCTCCTGCGCTCCCCCAGGAAGAAGTAGCACCGTGAGCAGGCCAGCTCGGCAGCACCTTGCATCTCTCGGAGGCTCGTCCAGGTGCGTCTGGGAAGCCCCGGGAGGCCAAGCTCCCTGGCGGCTGCGGCCCGACCGCCCCTCCCCTCCCTGTTCCCAGGACCTGGGGTGGGGGGACCTGGTTCCGTGGGGAAGCGGCTTCCACTGGCTTGTGCCTGACACGCGCGATGGGAGGACAAGAAAAACCCAAGAGGCAAAGGGGGGTGGCCTTGGCCCTCCCTTCAGGACCGGGGCCCAAAGAGGAGATGGGAAGCGCGACTCACCGGAAGGGGTCTCTGGAGGTGAAGTAAGCCTGGACGGACAAGTAACTCCCCATCTTCTTCCCACGCCAGACACACAAGACACAAGCTCAGCTGCAAACCCGTCGGGGAGGGCCTCCGGCCTGCGGGCGGCCACCATGACAGGCCTGGGGCTCTGGCAGCGCTGGCTGCCCAGCTCACCTCTCCCTCCGGGGCGGCCGGAGGGGCGTGAGCGTTCTGAGCTCCTTGCCCCCCAGCGAAGTCCCGCAGGAGCTCATGGCTGGGACGCTGCTCCCCGGTTCTCCGAGGCTGGGCGGCCCCTCGGGACTCAGGAGAAGCACCTCTCTGCAGAGGCTACACGCACTCAGGCATTCTCAGGCAGGGGCCGGTGACTCGCCAAGAAAGAGGCGCTGCTGTCAAGTTAGCCTTCCTCGGCAGCCCCACCCCTGCCGGGGGAGGGAGGAAGGGGAGGGGCTCCGCGCGGAACGAGGTGTGTGGTTGGAGCAGCTATTAGGAAACAGACCTTGCAGGCAAGGGGTGGAGCCGAGCGGGAGGGAGGCTGCAGGCTGGCGCCGCAGACAATAAGCAGGACTGGCTGGGTGTCCATCCCTCAGCCTGGGGAAGGGCAGGGCAGGAGACGGGGTGGGCACAGCTGCCCCAAGTGTCCCCGGCCTGAAGAGCTGCCCAAAGGATGGGAACTCTGCTCGGAGATGAAGAAAAGCCCAGGAGACCAGCTCCAGGCCAAGCCACACCCGCTAAAGGGGGGGGCCCTCCGGCCCCAGAGGCCGGTCCAGAGACCCAGGGCCAGGGAGCTGCCCTCTGGGCTCTCGGCTCCGGGCTGGCATCTACTCGGTACTGGCACGAGGGTCCCCATTCATTCCTTCCCTCTGTCTGGCCTGGGCACTCCACTTCTGGGCAGAGCTGCGCCGCAGATGAGGAAACAAGGCCCAGAGCGCTATGTTGCCTGCCATTTCTCCTGTGACAAGCGCCATGTGATACTGTCTTATTTCTGACATGGGGGCTATCTCCTCGGTGGAAACAAGGGAAGCGAGGTACACAGAGATTAAGTCACTTACCCATGGCCAAATAACTAGTCGGCGGCACGGCTGGTATTTAAATGCAGGCTCATGTGACTTTAGAGCTGGAGGTCTCAGCCGCCGAGCTTCATTCTGCCTCTTCAAGGTAAAACATCTCCCGCAAAACCCTTCTGCACACAGGAGGAGCACAGGGACTGGAGTCCAGGTCACTTGTGCCCTCTCATTCATTCATTCATTCATTCATTCCTGGAATGCCACCCTTCAGCCTCAGCAGGCAGTGGTGCTTCTTCCCCGGTGTCCACGGTAACCAGGCTTCTCACACTGAAAACCAGGGCACGATGGAGGGCAAGGCCCAGGGTGCCTGTGGGGACGATGAGCCACGTGTCTGGAGACGGGACTGGCTAAACCAGGGCCCACCATCGAGAGAGTCCCTTACCCTCTGCCTGAGGAAGACGGGGCCACGTCCAGACCCCACTGTTGGACTTGAGGGAGCGACGCCTGCTTTCTCCCACCCGACACACGCTCCTCTCCATGCAAGTCACCCTGTCCCAGAGACAGGAAAGCCCGTGGCGAAGGTGGAGGCTGGGAGCTGGGGGGGCCTCTTCCCATTCCTCTACCGATGGGGCACGGGGATAAGGACACAAGTGATAAGACAGGGTGTCTGCACCCTGTTATAAGCTACCACTTATGGAGCACTTAGGACGTTCCAGGCCCTGCATTATCACTTATCTGTCATACTTAAATGGCCAATACATGGGGTAGATGTTATCACCCCCGTTTAACAGATGATGAAACTGAGGTTCCTAAGCGTTGTGTCACTAGCCTGAAGACAAACAGCTGCTGAGTGAGGGAGCTGGGTTTCAAATCCAGTAAGAGCCGGGGTTGGGACACTTTTTCTGTAAAGGGCCAGAGAGCAAACATTTTAGGCTGTGCAGGCCTAAAATGAATACAGATTGTGTCACTGCAGCACGACAGTGGCCTATATATATAAAACAAATGAATGGATGTCGCTATATTCCAATAATGCTTTACTTATGGATATGGAAGCGTGAATTTTGTGCTGTTTTCACGTGCCACAAAATATTCTTTTGCTTTCCTCTGTTTAAGAATGTGAAGGGACTGCCCTGGTGGTCCAGTGGTTAAGAATCTGCCTTCCAACGCCAAGGACATGGGTTTGCTCCCTGGCCAGGGGACTAGGAACCCACATGTCGCAGAACAACCACAACTAGAGAAAGCCCACATGCTGCAAGAAGACCCAAGGCAGTCAAATAAATAAATAAATATATTTTTTTGAAAAAAAAAAAAAGATAAAAAAATGTGAAAATCAAAAGGTTGTACAAAAAGAGGCAGTGGGCTAGTCTGCTGGCTTCTGCCCCACAGGCAGCTCCCTCAACCACACTGTACCTGGCCTCTAATAGTGAAGACCACTTCCTGCATTCGTGCGGACGGCAGCCACGTCTGTGTCCTGCCACACGGGCCCCACGCTCCAGCCCCCGAGGTGGCCGGCGGGCAGTGAGCACTGGACCAGCACGCACCCTGCCCCAAGCCTGTGCGCAGCACCTTACACACATGAATGAACTTAAACCACGCCAGCTGACAGTCCTGTGACTCCCCCCTTTTTACGGTGGAAGGAACCGAGGTACCGAGTATAAACCCCATGCCTGAGGTCAACCAGCTGCACGTGTGAGAGGTGGAGCGAGGATTCGAACCTGGGCTGTCAATCCTGGGCTCTACCGTTGCTATGCTGGAGCCTGGCCTGGGACTGCAGCCAGACTGTCTGGGTTTGAATGCGACAAGGCCCTGCACGTAAGCCCTTGGCACGCAGTCTGGAACACATTAAGGGTTGATAAATGTTAGCTGCTAATATCATTAAGACCACTGTTACTACCACTACAGGCTCACTCTGTGGCCTTCAGCAAGTTGCTGCCTCTATCTCGGTCTCAGTGATGTTTCTAAAAAACTGCCAGCTTCGTTTTTCAGCACTATGAAGTTGCAGAGGGCTCCCTGTTTCCCTGGGTCTCAATTTGAGTTTAGACCTCTTGAGCTGACCCTGGGAGGATCAGGATTCCGGCCTGGGGGCCACACAAGAGCCAGGGGTGGGGGGCCGCACAGAGCGGAGGGGGGACGGCACGCGGGATACTGAAAGGCCCGCCCAGCTGGAGAGCGGGGAGCTCTGTTCTTCCAGCCAACTACTTCTCACCAAAAATCTATTATGTTCCCCAGTAATTTGATCAGGCAAGGAGGGGGCCCCAAATTAAGTCTGGAACTAGCAAATTATCTTCTAATTGCACCTTCCGATTTCCATCTGATGAACAGAGTGCGGGTGGAAGAAAATGCAAGCCACAGAGAGACAGGGCCAGGGAGCCCATGAGCATAACTCCTCTTGACATTTCACACAGCTCTGCTGTTCCAGCGGCGGCGGGCGCAGTGAGTCGGTGTCTAGGAATGCGAGCGAGGCTGCAGGCTCTCTCCATCCCCCTGCTCCCTCACAAAGCACTCGGTGGGTGGGTGGGCGTGTGGGGAACTAATGTGAGGACCTCCCCCAGGAAGAGGTGCAGCCACTTCCCAGGCCCCTCCCAGGCAGAGTCTGCTTGACCCCCATAAATCCAGACCTCCAGAGAAACCACAAAAGATGGGGGACCACCAGATGTGAGAAGCCGCTGGCCGCTCAGACCCAAGTGTGTGGCTCCTCGGGGCCAACTTCGAAGGGCCCGAACCCCTCAGAATGGGAGGTGAAAGGTCACAGTGAAGGCTGTATTTCTACGCCCTGCCCCTGGATATTGGTTCTGGGTGGGAAGCCACTCTTCTAGGTACCAGAGCAGCTGGCACAAGACGCGGCAGCTGCCAGAGGCAGTGCCGGGATCCCTGGACTGGCGGTGACGGCGGGGGAAGATGGCAGGAGAGGCAGTAATCTTTTGCACGTTTCTCAAGCTGGAAACCTGGCAGGGAGCCCAGCCGACCGACTCCTCGGAATCAGCTGAGGAGCGGGGCTTCAAGGTGGCTGGTGAGAGGCTGGAGGGGACAGCCCTCAGACCAGCGGCCCCAAGTGAACACTATGAATGAATGAATCACCCCAGCCTCTTCTCGGAGGCAGCTCTGGTCAGACAGCCTGATGCCTGGGGAACTCTGTCCCTGTGGGGCCCTCTACTGGCCGGGAGGACTCTGACCAGGGATGGGTACTCAGGGACCTTAGCCAGGGAGCAGCGTCAGCCCATCTGCTGGCCGTTCTTCCTGCCTCTGCTCCCCTTCTACTCCAGCTCATTTTCCACACTACAGCAGCAGTCAGCTCTCAGGAAGGGGAGTCCCAGCAATTCTACTGCTAGAAATCTTGCCCAGAGAAATATTCCTACAAATGTGCCGAGACACGTGTTCACAGCATGGTTTAATACTAAAAGATGAGGAACAATCCATGTGTCTGTCAGCAGGACTGGGCTATTGCACATCCATGAGACAGAATACTATGCAGCTGTTACAAATAATGAGGGAGACCTTAGGTCCTGAAACAGAAACTGTCCTGGATGAGGGGTTATATGAAAAATCTAGGCATCGGAGAGAATGTGCAGAGTGATCCCATTGTTTCAAAAGTCTGCATACATAGTCCTTAGCCATCCTGCTGGATTCTAGCGCATGGCTAATCGGTTTCCTCTTTAGGGCAGTGAAACAAGCAGCACAGATGAAACAGCATTCATTTTCTACCCTTTTGATACTGCCTACATTGTTTTCCTTACACTTAAGTGCCGCATATATATATATATATATATATATTTTTTTTTTTGGTCTGTTCCAGGTCTTACTTGCAGCATGAGGCCTCTAGTTCCCTCACTAGGGATCAAACCTGGACCCCCTGCATTGGGAGAGAACAGTCTTAGCCACTGGGCCACCAGGGAAATCCCTAAGTGCTGCTTTTTTGGCTGTGCTGGGTCCTTGCTGCTGCACACAGGTCTCTCTAGTTGTCGCTAGCAGGACTACCCTCTGGTTGTGTGCACCACCTTCTCACTGTGGCAGCTTCTCTTGTTGCAGAGCATGTGCTCTAGGGCACGTGCGCTCACTAACTGTGGTGCACAGGTTTACTTGCCATGTGGCATGTACGATCTTCCCAGACCAGGGATGGAACCAGTGTCCCCTGCATTACAAGGTGAATTCTTAACCACTGGACCACTAGGGAAGCTCCTAAGTGCTGGTTTTTAAAATGATAAATGGACAAAAACAAAAAGAAGTCCCACGGTTTACAGCAAACACCTCACACATTTTTCCTAGTGCTCCTGTCCAAAGCTAAGCCTGCCTGGGCGCCCTGCACTGGGGATCCCCAGGCTGTCTCCACAGCTTCGCTCCTGGGGTCATGGCTCTGGCCACCTCCTCCCCTCCACTTCCTCACCCGGCCATGCAGGCTCTCCCTGGGTAGTCAGTCCCCAAGCCCTTGTTCCCTTAGCTCCTTCTGAAGCCTCCTCCACCCCCAGCTGGCAGCTATCTCCTCCCTTTTCCAGGCCCACCTCCCACAGAGCACTCATATCTTCTCAGGAAGGGGATTCCCTGATGCGTCCTCAAGCACATCACGTAAGAGGGACTTGGAGCCTGTATCTACCTACCTCCAGATCGAATATGTGAGGTCCACACCTGATGTTCACAGATGCCTAGTAAATGGTTCAGGAACCCTGTTATGAGCAACTTCTAGACTGGTGATGAAAACTAAGGTTTATAAAGTGTTTTCCATTTACAGAGAGCTTTCAAGCTCATCAGCCAGGTCAGTCCCTGCAACAACCTAGAAAGGAGTATGTACAGCACAGACAAGGCAAGGGAAACCCAGAGATGTTAGCAACCCATCCAAGTTACTGTGGGAAGCTCAGGGCTGAGATTAAAAGCCGGGTCTGCCGACCTCCAGTCCTAAGGCCTTTCCTCAACAGGAGCCCAAGTGAGGTATTCAGGAATCCGGCCTCTGCAACAACACAGGGCCCCAAAGTGCTGGGTACCCTGAACTTCTGCCTCTGATTTCTCCAGATTTCCTGCCCACATTTGCACTGTTAGGATATCACAAAAGATTTTATCCAATGCCTTGTAGAATTCAAGAGGACCCAGTGAGAATATGAAGTCAGGTCTAATGAGTCACGACGGATCCACGGCTGCTGGAGCCCCTGTCCTAAGTGTTCACTGCCCACCTATTCCATCATCTGCAAAATTCCACGGAACCCCACTGGAATTCGTCCACAAAATCCCATCAGGACTCTGTGAAGGAGTCAAGCCAAAAAAGTAATGAGTACTTTTTCCAGGATCTCTATTCTTCCTTTTTGAAAACCAGGCCAGTTAGCCACCTCCGTTCTTATTCACGATTAGATCACCAATGCCTGATACACAGCAGGTATTAACAACTATACAGTAATAAGCAATTACACCCGGGGGGATTACCCCATTCTGCACAGTTTCTCAAAAGTTACTAACAGCGGTTTTGTTCCTACACCCATAAGGTCCCCCCACTCCGCCTTTCTTTCTTCAGTGTATTGAGGAATAATTTCTCCATCTAAACTAAACACATTTCACCTGACTGGGTACCCTTGTATACCTTGGGCTTTCCGTCCTCCCTTCCGAGTTCCGAGGGGCTGGACCCTATGTCTAAGGCTCTATTCAGACTCTGTGCCATCTGATTAAGCTCGGCGCCAAGGACTGTCTTTCACCCTGTGTTTGTTAACACGACACCACATGCCAGAAGTAGTGGACACTTGGCTCCCTTTCTGTAAAACACTGACCGAATTCCATGAGCCCTTTACTGAGGTGGGCTTGCTCACATAACATTTTAATTCTCACAACCCTGTGAGGTTGGGGTGTAACAGTTTCATTTTACAGGCAAAATACTGAAATTCAAAGAGAAGGTTATTCAAGGTCACAGGTCTGAGAATAGGGAAAGCTGGGATTTAACCCAAGACTTTGGATTCCAGGTCCAAGAGTATCATCTCCTTTGTACTTATGAAGAACTGAAGCTCAAAGAGAAGGTCATTCAAGGTCACGGGTTTAGGAATGGGCAGAGCTGGGATTTAACCCAAGACTTTGGATTCCAGGTCCAAGGCACTAACGTTGCCTCGAATAACTATTTTATACTTGTTCTTTGATTTATAGTGCTGTTTCTGAAACCGTGGTTAAAAGAACAGCAGCATGAGATGCCCCTGGACAGCGTGTTAAAAATCAAGCTTCCTGAGCCCACTCCAGACCGATGTAGTAAGAACTGCTGAGAGTGAGCCCAAGAACTGCATTCTGCGTAAGCCCCAGTGTTTCTGATGCAGACTGGAGGCTGAAAGCACAGCTTTCCTCTCTCTGTGCGCTCTCCCCCTTGATTCTATCCTATCCTCACACAAAATCCGAGAGGCAGGCAGGACAGATCACTAGCATCCCCTGCTACGAAGGAGGAAACGGCTACAGGCAGTCTGTTCATCTGCTTATTCTGGATGCAGCTCGAGTAAAGAAAGGTTTGGTGGCTGACATCCTGTGAAGCCTTGGCTCACTGGGGACGCCCCCCTCCTGGCGCTGTTCTTACGCATCTGGAACCCACAGTAGCTGCCTCTCTCTTGTCCTCAGTGACAATGCAGTGTTGCTGCTCAAGGTACACTGGGGAAAGGTGACTCCAGAATACAGGGTCATCTCATGAAAAGGCCACCTCTGGAACTGAAACAAGTTAACAAAGCAAAGCACAAGGGCTGACAAAAACAAAAACAGGGACTTCCCTGGTGGTCCAGTGACTGAGACTCCATGCTCCCAATGCAGGGGGCCCGGGTTTGATCCCTGGTTAGGGAACTAGATCCCACATGCTGCAATTAAAGAGCCCACATGCCCCAACTAAGACCTGGCTCAGTCAAATAAATAAATATAAAAAAACCAAAAACCAGCCGGTACTGCTACAAGAGTCAGTGCTACTGATGGGAGCAGAGTGGGGCTCCCCCAATCTAACCAGGATCACTACCGGGTAAGGCAGGACCAGAAGGTGACTGACGCGTAGAAAACCACTCAGATAATCCGGCCTGAGGTACTGGGAGGTTTTTCCTGGTCACGGGGAGGAGGGTGGAAAGAGAGCCTGTTAGCACTCTTCCAGCACTGCCCAAGGGAGGAGAGGTTCTAGCACCATGGGCTGGGCTGTGCAGAAAGCATGCCATCCCTCAAGGCTGCAGCACTGTTGGCTCCAGACTCTAGAATGACATTTACAGATGGAGGTCTTATTCCATGCCCCCATGTCAGAAGAAGCAGTCTCACCTGGGAGAACACTGCAGAGCGAAGAGATGGTGATGACGTGTACTGGGCGGGCTTCATCCAAGAGTCGAAAGAGAAAGGTGGTCATTGGACAAAAACATGGTTCACCCGACAAACCCCAAGTGCCCGCTGTGTTCTTGGCACTCTGCTGAGCTCTGGGATACAAAGATGAACTGGATGCAGCTCCAGACTGAGAGAATTTCATACTCGGGGAGTGATGCTAGACATGTAAACAAATACTGACGGAGCCGTGCCTGAGGTTATACACGGAGAATAAGAGAAGGAGAAAGTCTCCTCTGATTGGTGGGGAGGAGAGCGGGTGCATGTGGGGAGGCCCCTCCACGAGGGATTGGCCGCATCTAACAGGCTGATCGCCAGGCAGACAAGAGGCATTCCAGCTGAAGGAACAACATGTGCAAAAGCACTGAGGTGGAACAGAGGAAGGCCCGTCCCCCGTGGCACTGGGCACATGTGAGCGAGCGAGCAGCAGGAGGCTGGGATGGTGAGGGAGGGCAGGGCAGACCACCATGAGCCAGGTCGCCCACGGGCAAGAGGAGTCATCAGAGGCATTAAGCAAGCAGAGGCTCTCAACCAAGAGAACAGGAAGACTGAAATACAAAGGGAGTGCCGGTCCTGAGCTGCCAGTTCCTCTCCCACTACTGGCATTTGTCTCAAGTCCACAGCTGACTGTGTGCACGTCCACTGAGGCCTGCTGCCGGCTAGTGTTCACTAACAGCAGAGCACAGCTTCATCCTCAGGCCAGGTCTCCATCGAGACGGTCCTTTCATTTATTTTTTTAAAAGTCAGTTTAGGGACTTCCCTCACGGTCCCAGGGTAAGATACAGCACTTTCACTGCAAGGGTGAGGGTTTGATTCCTGGTCGGGGAACTAGTATTCCACGTGCCGTGTGGCCAAAAAAAAAGAAGAACCCAGGAAGCTGAATTAGGCATCAGAAAGCTGTAATGTGAGCATGAACCTAAGATAAAGGGAAATGAAGAGTCACGGAGAGAAATGTCATTCTGGGAGTTGAGTGTTAACCAAACCAGCCCTGCCTGCAACAAAGAAGGCCCTTCTGGTGACTAAACCCAGATTCGGTATCTCTATGTGGACATACTTTTAGCTTTGCCTGACTTTTCACTTTCTGTTTCACTGCTGGACATTATTCTACTGACTTTTCTTTTCTTTAAAAATCACTTATTTTGGCTGTGTTAGGTCTTTGCTGCTGTGCAGACTTTTCTCTCATTAGAGAGTCGAGGCTACTCTCCAGTGGTGGTGCAAGGGTTTCTCATCACAGTGACCTCTCCTGTGGAGCACAGGCACTGGGGAGCACAGGCCTCAGCAGTTGCAGCTCACGGGCTCTAAAGCACAGATTCAACAGTTGTGGTGCATGGGCTGAGCTGCTCTGTGCCATGTGGGATCTTCCTGGACCAGGGATCAAATCCATGTCTTCTGCATTGGCAGGTGGATTATTTACCACTGAGCCACCAGGGAAGACTTCCACTAGTTTTTAAAATAATTTTAATTGAAAAAAAAATCATTACTTCTTTAAGTATGTTCAGTTCAGTCACTCAGTTGTGTCCAACATTTGCGACCCCATGGACTACAGCTCGCCAGGCCTCCCTGTCCATCACCAACTCCTGGAGCCTACTCAAACTCATGTCCATCAAGTCGATGATGCCATCCAGCCATCTCATCCTCTGTCGTTCTCTTCTCCTCCTGCCCTCATCTTTCCCAGCATCAGGGTCTTTTCCAATGAGTCAGCTCTTCGCATCAGGTGGCCAAAGTATTGGAGTTTCAGCTTCCACATCAGTCCTTCCAATGAACACCCAGGACTGATCTCCTTTAGGATGGACTGGTTGGATCTCCTTGCAGCCTAAGGGACTCTCGAGTCTTCTCCAACACCACAGTCCCAAAGCATCAATTCTTTGGCACACAGCTTTCTTTATAGTCCAACTCTCACATCCATACATGACTACTGGAAAAACCATAGCTTTAACTAGATGGACCTTTGTTGGCAAAGTCATGTCTCTGCTTTTTAATATGCTGTCTAGGTTGGTCATAGCTTTTCTTCTAAGGAGCACATGTCACCAATTTACGTACTGATTCAGCCCTGGGAGACTCAGGGCTCCCTGGCAGCTACCAACAAGCAGATAATAGTGACAAGTGCTTGCTCTGCCAGCCCTGGCCCCACCAGGGCCACACACAGCTTCACTCACTCGCCCCCAAAATAATACCAGGAGGCAGGCAGTAGGCAATTTTCTCCGTTTCACAGATGAAGAAACAAAGCACAGAGAGGGTGAGTACCCTGCTCAAGGTGCCCAGCTAGTAGATGCCAGGGCCAGGATTTGCCTCCACGCAATCTGGTTCTAGAGTCTTTCTTAACTACCACACAAGACTGCTCCCATTCCACACGGACCCAACCAGTCTAACCCCCACAGGACAAACTTCATCTCCAAGTTCTTGGGGAAGTGCCCAAATCCACACTCTCCCCACCATAAATCTCCCAAAAGCAAAAGATACTTCCCCCCCCTACCTTACACTCAATGGTCATCTTTAGCTAATGCCATCTTTCAAAGATTTCTAAAAGTTTAAAAAACAAAATTTAAAACTTACAACTAGAATTGGGATTTGGCAGATTTCAGGGCAGTTCATGACCAATTTGGGCCACAGTAGCTGAGCCCCTTCCCTCTCCAGGGCTTACTTCTGTCTGGACTGTACCTACACAGAAGGACAGGTCAAGACCTGCCGCTGGACAGGAGGACTCCTGGGCCAGCCTCTCGGGCTCCTTTGGGAGCAGAAGACAAGTCTTTAACTTCTCACCTCAACAGGTGCAGGCAGCTGTCCCAAGTAACCCAGCATTCAGAACCACTCACTCACTACCGTTTACAGTAACTGCAGCCACAGAGGCTGCTGAGGGAAGGATGTGGGGAAGGAAGGGCAAGGAAAGGCCTCACTTACTTCACATCTCTTGGCCGCCCCCTGGCAATTCATTCAACAACTATCCCTCCCATGCCAACATGAGCTCAGTGGTGACACATGACAGGTAAAAAGCCCTGTGGTCCCCAACCAAGTTATGCTAGCAGAGTACAGATCTGAGGATGTCATTAAGAAGATGATCAAGTGAATAAATGTGAGC
Organism: Bison bison bison; assembly: GCF_000754665.1. Taxonomy (NCBI): domain Eukaryota; kingdom Metazoa; phylum Chordata; class Mammalia; order Artiodactyla; family Bovidae; genus Bison; species Bison bison. Next base: position 13,295,292 of record NW_011495054.1, on the reverse strand, counting down.
TTAAACCCACAGAAAAGGCTTCAAAGGGAAAGGTCTGTGAAACAGGGGCCATGACCTATTCTGCAGCGACTTCCCTGACATCCATTCCTCATCCAGGTAGAGATCTAAAGGATGAGCAGGTGTTAATTAGACCAAAACAGGGTGAGGAGGCATTCCAGGCAGAGCGAACAGCAGGAACAAAGTCCCTTCAGAAGAAAGAAGAGCAAGTTTTGGATCTGTGAGGAGCAGCAAGGCTGAAGCAGAGGAGACAGAGGCTGTGGGGCGAGGCCAGGCCACGGGGGCTCTACCGGCACCCGAAAGGGCTGTGGCCTTGATCTAAGAACGCGGGGCGAGGCCAGGCCACAGGGGCTCTACAGGCACCCAAAAGGGCTGTGGCCTTGATCTAAGAACGCTAGAAAGCTGCTCAAGTGTATAAGGCAGAGAGATGACAGAATGTGATGTGGTCACACTGGTTTTTTTTTTTCCCCCCACAGATCACCTACTCTGGCTTCTCTGTGGAGAATGGACTGGGGGTGCAGAATGACTATGGACAGTTAGATGTCTACTGCGGTCATCAGGTGAGGGATGGTGGTAACCCAGAACACAGTGGTGATAGGAGCAATGGAAAGAAGTGGAGGCATTCAAAGCTATTATATTACTATTTAAAGAGATATTAAAACCGGCAGGCTTGGATATGCAGATGACGAGAGGTGAAGGACACCTGGGCTGTGGCCTGGGCAGTGGGCGGATGGTGGCACCATTCAACGGGACAGTAACAATGGAAAAGAAGTCAGTTTGGGGGGAAGACTGAAGGTCCAGCGGGGTCTGAGATGTCCACAAGACATCCAAAGGGACATGCGAGGTCGACAGAAGGACAGCTAGTCTAGAACTCAGTGGAAAGGTCTGGACTGGTACTGGTTTCATCAGTGTGTGGAGTATAGGTCACCAGTGTGTGCAGGACGACAGGAGCCGCGGGGGTGGGTGAGGCTGCCCAGGGAGGAAATAGAGTACCCGGAGGGGCGGCAGCATTTCAGAGCTGGGTAGAGAGGCGTGAACAAGCCACAACGACCAGAGAGATCGGGGAAACTCGGGGCAGCCAAGGCGAGGGGCCGCTTCCAGAGTGACTGAGACACCAACAGTCAACGCTAACACCTATTAAGTCCTGATTACGGCCAGGCAGTGCTAAGTGCACTGAGCGCACGGTCAAATTTAGTCTGCACAAAGAATGACCTTTTGAGATGGAACCAAGTCACTCCTTTATAGAGGAGGAAACTGTGGCAAAGAAAGATGAAGGTGGTGACTCAAGTGGCGCTGGGATGGAAACTCAAGCAGCCTGACTGCGAACTCTGGTTCACGTGACCACCTCCAGCGCAGCTCAGGAGGCCAGACAAGATGGACTGAAAAGTGGCTGACAGACAGACTGGTGGGGCTGTCCTCTGGACCACCAACAAGGGAACGTTCCAGGGGAGAGACACAGTGGAAGACAGACTACAGCCCACTGTTAAGAATGCTCCAAGCTAGGAGACCAGGCCAAGAAGTCAAATCTGTATCCCCAACAGCAGCCAACTGCATGCTTTAATACAGTAGATGATGCTCTAAGTGAAGTCAGAATGGCAAACTAAGGACCAGAGTTGCCCCTGCAGCCACTGACCCTGCGTTGCCCCATCCTAACACTCTCAGTGCTCTCTGATCCGCTACGCCTGTGATGCTCACAGGGACTTCATGAGGTGGGTAACTTTCACCATGTCTTAGAGATAAGAAAATGAGGCTCATTGTAGCTAACGACCTGGTCCAGTTACACAGCTGGCCTGGCTCAGTTAAAGCTCAAATCCAGGTCTATTGTTCCTCTGTGGAAGTCACAGTGGGAAGAAGAACCCCCCACACCCACCCCCGCCCCGAGCCAGAGAGACCTGAATTCAAATGTCAGCTCTGTGTGACTCTGAGCAAGTTACCTATCCTTTCTGGCCCTTTCTGTTTTAGGACAAAATGGGGTTGCAGGATCACTGTAAGGCAAGCTAAGTGAAACCGATTCAATCAGATAATCTAAGTGAAATTCCCAATACAATGCTTAGTAAATATCAGTTGTCCATCCCTGGCTCCCCACAACCCCTCTCCATCTCTGCCCCAGTAGCTGCTGCGGGGCTTCTATGGGATCTTAGTTTTCTCTTTCCAGAGAACAGAGCAGGACTAAGGTGCACAGCTCTGCTGCATACCAGCAGCACCACCTTGTCCACGATGGAGTCCCCTGTGGGGGCAAAAGGCGGCCCAGCTGTTTGCCCTTTCCCTTCCCGGCGCGGCAGGCCGCAGGCCCCTGAGCACCCGCCTTAACGCCCTGCTGCTGACAGCTTCCTCAGAGACGAACTGGACAAACGGGTCAATGGGCATCAGGGGCTTGAGTGGCAGCAGCACCAACAGCAGGGGGCAGGGATGCTCCACCGACTCCCACGCCCGGAGCCGTTTAACAGCACTTTCTGTCGACACTTGAGTTCTCGAAGCCTTTGAACAGAGGCCCTTCAATGTTAGCTGATACCACCAGTGGTCTCTTTTCACCTTGCCTTTACAGAAGAGGAAATCTAGCCTCAGGGAGGTTAAATGACCGCCCCAGTCAGGAATGCAAAGACTCTGGTAAGCCAGGAGGCAGGACACCTCAATTCAGATCCCAGCTATGCCAGCTACTAGCTCTGTGACTGTGGGCAAGTAAGCTCCACTTCCCTATATTTGTAAAATAGGTAAGACCAGCACCACCATTATTAGGGTGCTGTGGAAATTAAATGAGATAATGTATGTGAAGTGCTTAGGACAGTGTCTGGTGCAGAGTGAGCATTCGATAAATGGTTCCTGTTACTCTAATTATCAAGCTACTGTGCTTGTGTGGATAGGGGTGTGGGTGCTCTCAGCACCGCAGAAAACCCTCTGTCGTCAGCCAGCCCATTACACCACAGTCGGTGGCTACGTCTGTGATTTCTTCACCAGCCTTTCCTGGAGTCACAAATTTAGAGGAAATGGTCTGCAGCTTGACGAAGTGATGACAGCTTTCTATCTGCGGCATCTCTTTTCCAGAGCTCTGCCTTTAGCAAACACTTCTCGAAAGAGAAAGCTCTTCATGGCCCTGAGGAAGAAGGCCCTGAGCCTGAGCAGGAGCCGTATGGGGGGAGGGGGCCCGGTGTTTCCCTCTGAAGATGATGTCAAAGCAGGTCAGACAGCAGAGTTCTAGGTCGGGGCCACGAAGACCAGCAGAGGCAGCTTTACCCTCCTCCATGGCCAACCGTTTCTGACGAGGGTGAAAAGGACAGTCTTCAGAAAACCTGTCACCTGCTTTGCAAACATGCCAAGAGACCAAGTCACCACTCATAGCTTCTTGTTTTAACCTCAGCTACAATGAGTGCCAAAATATGGACGCTTTCGAATTGTGGTGCTGGAGAAGACTCTTGCGAGTCCCTTGCACGGCAAGGACATCAAACCAGTCAATCCTAAAAGAAATCAACCCTGAACGTTCACTGGAAGGACTGATGCTGAAGCTCCAATACACTGGTCACCTGATGGGAAGAGCTGACTTGTTGGAAAAGACCCTGATGCAGGGAAAGACTGAAGGCAGGAGGAGATGGGGGCCACAGAGGATGAGATGGCTGGATGGCACCACCGACTCAACGGCCATGCGTTTGAACAATCTCTGGGAGACAGTGAAGGACAGGGGAGCTTGGCTTGCCGTAGTCCACGGGGTCACAAAGTCAGACCCAGCATATTGACTAAACAACAGCAAAGGGTGAGCGGCCCAGCTGCTTCCCTCCCCAGCAAGAGGGGCCAGTTTTCCAGAGAGCTTCAGAGAGGAGGGCCCTGGCTCTAGAGCCAACAGCACTGCTCATGGAGAAGGAAGGTCAGAGGAACTTAAGAGTCCAAATGGGCCCACTGCAAAGGCTGAGGGGAGGAAGCGGGAGGGGTGGTCACCAAGCATCCAGAGACCAGGGGGATCCTGGCCAGGCGCCCACTGGCACCAGCACAATTCCGGACTTCCAGGAGGTTTGTCACCTGGCCTCCACTGTACAGCCGCGGTTCCCAGCCTTAAGTGATTTCCTGTTGTCCGGGGAACCTGAGAATCTGGCGGAAGGCACTATCAGAGGCAAGATTACGGATGTGGCTGCAGACAGAGGATGGGCTGGTGTAAGAAGGCGAGGGGAGGAGTTTGGGCCAAACTCCAGCAATTTCTCCATTCAATATCCAGCCCCACCCTGTGACTAGGAAAACAAAGGTGTGGGGGAAGGGGAGAAGAAAAGTCATTTCCTTTATTGTAACTGGAGCCCAGCTGGGTAAGAGCGGGGCTGGGAATCACAAAGAATGGATTTTCTTTGGGTAGCTGGAAGGGAGGGCCCTGCTTCTGGCAGACTTGAACCCAGACACTCTGAACCCACACTCTGAAATCAGATGAACTGGGGTGGAAGAGACCTTTTAAGACAGTTCAGGCTGAGGCCTTGTGCTCCTCGTAACCAAGGTCACTTCTAGAGTCAGAGAGAAAATGCAGTCCTTCCAAGCCCTGAAGATATTCCTCCAATTTGGGGCAGAGTCAAATTAGCAAGATCGAAGCAATCAATCCTAAAAGAAATCAACCCTGAATATTCACTGGAAGGACTGATGCTGAAGCTCCAATACTTTGGCCACTTGATGTGAAGAGCTGACTCACTGGAAAAG
>NW_011495054.1:13284823-13290530 GCF_000754665.1 Bison bison bison | reverse complement strand
AGAGGATGAGATGGTTGGATATCACCGACTCAACAGACAGGAGTTTGCGCCAACTCCGGAAGCTAGTGGAGGACAGGGAAGGCTGGCATGCTCCAGTCCATGGGGGTCACAGAGACAGGACTGAGTGACTGAACAACAACAAATTGGCTCCAGAGCAGCCAGTCTCCCCAGGGCAAACTGCCAGGCTCTGTCTGAGGGTTCCACGCCATCCACTTCATGGGAAAGCTCAGGAGTCGGGAGACGTGCCCCTTCAGTAGAGCGAGATCAGAAAGATTCTGTCCTTGAGGCAAAGCTGCAAATAGGAGACTGACCTGAATGCTTCCCCCACAGGCATGACGTTGGTTTAACTGTGCCAGGGTGGTTCAAAGTTAAAATACACATGCGCATATAGGGGAATATAGACACACACTCAACATAGCACTTAATGACAACTACTGATTATTAATGGTTTTCTATGTGTCAGGCCCTATGCCAGGGACTTTTCACAGGTCACTACCTTTAATCCTCTTGAACCACCTTGTGAGACGAGAACTATTCTTTTCCCCATTTTACAGATGAGGTACCTGAAGCTCAGGGAAGTCACTGATGGCCAGTTAACAAACTGCAAAGCCAGGATTTGAAAACAGTTCTCTTTCATAGCCTGCACTCTTTGCCACCAGGATAACATGCCTCACTTCATTGTGAGCACGTACTTGTGTCTGTCTCATACACACACAGTGCACTCTAACAAGCTAGCATCTCACCAGACCTACTAGTGACCCAAGACTTAAGTTCTAGAGCCAGCTCATTTCATCCATGGCCAGTCCATGTAATTTTTGTCTTTCTGGTTTCAGGCCTCGAGTCTGTGATATGAAGGGGCTGTATCATTCAGGAAGTGGTGCTTCTAGTTATAGGAGAATCCAGCAATTCTCCTATAGCTTGTTCTACCCATTCTTGCTTATTTTGGATAGAAGATATCCATAGAAGTAAGAAAATGGCAGGAACAAACATGACCATGTGGGTTGAAGGCCGAGGAGAGTTCCAGCCTGGGAACTCACAGGGCTCTGATGCTGGTTTGGCTGAGCTGTAAAATGAAAGGGCAGCCAGAGGCCCCTGCAGCTCTGACACTCTGCTCCTATCTTACCAAAGAAGCAAAACGGAAGTAGAATCAACTTCCCTGGGGATAAGAGGAGTAACCAAGGTAATCAGATGCACAGCGAAGACTGGCGAGCTCTGAGTTAGAGCTGAAAGGGCAGGAAAGTGCTCCAACTCCTCCAGAGGCCAGAGCCCTCCAGGCCAACCCGCCCCGTAGTTCCCTGGGCGGAGGCAAGTGCTCAAAGGTCAATTCAGTAACTTGCTATCAGCACAGGGGATGCTCTGCTGTGTGTGGGAGCTGGTATTTACAGCATGTGGTGCCTGTCTGCACTCTGTCTCATTCTCTGTCGTGAGCACAGCCCTGCCGCTTCAGACCTCGAGGGCCACAAATGCCCACCCAGCCTCCCGGTGAAGAATGACTGCGGGCCAGGCGCTGGGTTATGCTCTGTATTATACAAAGACAAGCTCCTACTCTCGAGGATTCCAGCCATTCATTCAGTAGGTACCTACCATGGGCTGGACCCTTGGCATATTTGACTTCATTAGATCTCAACAAGTCTGTGAGAGAGATGATTAACATCTGTATTTTCCTGATGAAGAAACTGAGTCTCAGAGAGCAGGAACAGATCTGACATTAAAGGCTGTGCTGTTTTCAAGAAACCAAGCTTCCACCAAACAATCATCTAAGAGCCACTGATATAACAGAGTTGATAATAAAAAGCAGGAAGCTAGAGAGGCATCCTGGGGTGAAGAAGAGCTGGCTGTACCAACAGCCCTCAAGGCATCTGTGTAATCAGAAGTGCAGGTGTAGGAAAGTCGCACGTTCTCCTCCTCAGTCTCCTCATCTGCCAGGTGAGGGTGCTGGGACACCCTGAAAAGGGCTCCTCCCATCCCCAAACCTCCCATCTTTAGCCATACCTGGCCCACGTGCCGTTCTTCCAGTTCCATCTGGCGTCAGGGGGCCACACCTGACCTCTGCTCACATGCACTTCCTGGGCACCTCCCTCTTTGCCCCCTGAACATCACCCCTCGAAATGGAAACTCTCAAGTCAGAAGCATGTTCTGTATCTTCCAGAGGATGAAGGCCAGTGCCTGGCCCGCAGGGTGCTGGTGAAGACAGGCACATGGACTCACTTACCGGAAGCAGGAGGTGGGCCAGGCTTCGCTGACGGTCCTGTACAACCTCTGGTTTGGAGCGACATAGTCTCCACAGCCCTGACACCTCCAGGCATCGTCACCTGCACACAGAAGCAAGGGGTTCAGAGGCTGAAGAAGCAGGGAGTGCGGGGGCAGGATCCCCACCTTGTAGAAGATGGACTTAACAGACTCTGGTGCTGGAAGGGCTGAGTGATGCTCTGCTACACGCACGGTTCCCTACTCCACAAGATCCCTTCCGAGCAATCATCCAGCTGCTCATCTCCCCAGCAACAGCAACTCCATAGCCTCAAAAGCAGTGTCGCTCCACTTTTTAAAAAATGGTCCTGGCACTTCCTTGGTGGTATAGTGCATAGGAATGCAGGGGGCCCGGGTTCGATCTCTGGTCCAGGAAGATTCCAACTAAGCCCATGTGCCACAACTACTGAGCCCCTGTGCTCTGACTACTGTGTGCCTAGAGCCTGTGCTCCCCAGAGTAGAACCCCTGCTCGCTGCGACCAGAGAAAGTCTAAGTGCAGCAACAAAAGACCTGAAGCAACCAGTAAATAAATATTTTAAAAGCTGGTTCTGGTTGTTCCTTTTTTTTACTGAAACAAAACCTGCCTATTCCTTCCTTTCAGCCCATGCTTACAGTCCTGAGTACATGAAATGAACAAGTCTCTTTCTTTTCGGGTCGGCCTTTCCTACAACTGTCCCTAGCCAGCACCCAGAAAGGTCTGTTCTCTAGGTTACACAAGTTGCAGCCTTGTCCTTCTCCTCAAAAGCCCTAGTTGTGCTGATTTCCCATCACTTCGTCTAGAAGCTCATTCATTCAATCAGCATCATGGGTCTTTTCATTGGACCCATCAGTCTAAGCTCTACACTGGAGGCTGTTGGATAAATCACCTTGCTCCTGGAAGAGGAAATGCACTGAAAAAGAAACATTCTTCCATACTGTAATTTTTTTTTACTGAGATGTTATTTCACATCAAAGTATTTAGTTCAGAGAAAGAAATTACCAGTACAGTAGGGAAAGAACAAATATTTCATGAACGCCTCCTACTTGCCAAGAACTGTGCTAGGTTCTTTCACAGACCCAATCTCAATTCTCAAAACAATACCATGAGACAGGTATTATTATATTCATTTAATAGGTGAGGGAACGGAAACTTGGGGCTGGGGGTGAAAGCTCAAGCAGCAGCATTAGCATCCCAACTCAGGTCTGGCTCACTCTACAGCCTGTGCTCTTTCTAGTTCCTGCTCATTCTGCTCAGGGGAGCCAGTAAAGTGTCTGCAGGGGAAGTTGAGCCTTGAAAGATGGGGAAAGTTTACTAAAGCCTGAAAAAGGATGGGGAAGGGCTGTGTGGGCTCAGAGAAGTATGGGCAGTAGCACAGAGCCCGTCCATGTCCCTTCAAAAGGGACAGAACACAATGCTCCTGGTGTGATTCAGGTGCTAACTTCGTGAAATAAAGCGGGCAGCTGAGATCAAGTTGTGGTACCTGACTCGGGCCTAGGAAATGGGGCAGGGTTGTTACAAGACTCTGTTGTGTGCCCGTGTGTGCAGCTTTGTTCTCTCTGGGTAACTCCAGACTGCCACAGGCACAGTGACAGGCACCGGACCCTGGTTTACAGGCACAGGGGCCATGAATAGACAATGCACGGCTCCGCACACTTCAAGACTGCCTGGCGGCCTTCCGGGGCAGCCAGGGCACTGGCAGCTGTCCTCGCAGCACAGGGAAGAGTTGAACAAGCTGGCAGAAGGTTTTAAAGCCTCGGCCCACCTGCTTCTCTCCTATGCACGCATCACCTCCTGGATCTAAACTTCTTAAGACTTTCAAGGGGGAGAAGCCTTTGTGTTTTGAAGGTGGTAGTGTTCACACAGTGCACCAAAAACCTCACAAACTCTGAGGCAGAAAAGTCTGAGACACTCTCTCCAACCGGTGGTTTAGTGAGAGGGTTTTTAGTGAACACAGACATCAAAATGAATCTTCCCAGTTCTGGAGGTACTGGCATGAAATGTTTTGGGAACTCTTATATGAAAGGCCTGTTAAGACTGCCATGTCTCACCCCCAGCAAGTCTGATTATTTTAAGCTACACCTGTTTCTTGCTTTTACTTTTAACCCACAAGGAACAGTCTCTGAACTGACCACCCACTTGCTCAACAATTTGTCTTGGCTCTGAGTGACCTCTGGCTGTTTCCGAAATTCAAGAAGAATCAGGACTTTCCACTATGAAGATATTCAAGCTAATTCGTTATGTCCATACCCTCCAGAGCCTGCGGTGCGCTCCAGTCTTCAGAAACTCAAAGCCATTAAATAAACACTTAACACGTGCTCTGTACTAGACACTGCTGCTGCTGCTAAGTCGCTTCAGTCGTGTCCGACCCTGTACGACCCCATAGACAGCTTCTTTTCCTGGTGTACTGCACAGTCTCGGCTGACTCGCCCAGACTCCCCAGTGTCTACAGAACTCAACTGTTGAACAATGTGCTATGATCTGGACTCCACCCCATCACACCTTTCAGAAGACAGTCTCCACCACCACTCCCTTTTCCACTGGCTCCTTCCAACTGCCATTTAAATAAGTTCAAGTTTTTCCCATTAAAAACAAATCTGGAGCCCGCTTTCTCCTCTAGCTACCACCCTTGCTTCTCCACTTCGTAGCCACATGTATTAAAAGCTGTCTAACAGAAGATAAACTTATGGGACTTTGTTGGTGGTGTACTGGGTAAGACTAACCTGCCAATGCAGGGGACTAGAATTCGATCCCTGGTCCAGGAAGATCCCACCTGCCGTGGAGCAATTAAGCCCGTGAGCCACAACTGAAGCCTGAGTACCTAGAGCCCGAGCTCTGCAGCACAAGAAGCCACTGCAACGAGAAGCCCATGCACCACAACGGAGAGCAGCCCACACTCGCCACAACCAGAGAAAGCCTCAGTTCAGTTCAGTCGCTCAGTCGTGTCCAACTCTTTGTGACCCCATGAATCGCAGCACGCCAGGCCTCCCTGTCTATCACCAACTCCCGGAGTTCACTCAGACTCACATCCATGGAGTCAGTGATGCCATCCAGCCATCTCATCCTTTGTTGTCCCCTTCTCCTCCTGCCCCCAATCCCTCCCAGCATCAGAGTCTTTTCCAATGAGTCAACTCTTTGCATGAGGTGGCCAAAGTACTGGAGTTTCAGCTTTAGCATCATTCCTTCCAAAGAAATCCCAGGGCTGATTTCCTTCAGAATGGACTGGTTGGGTCTCCTTGCAGTCCAAGGGACTCTCAAGAGTCTTTTCCAACACCACAGTTCAAAAGCATCAATTCTTCGGTGCTCAGCTTTCTTCACAGTCCAACTCTCACATCCATACATGACCACTGGAAAAACCACAGCCTTGACTAAATGGGCCTTTGTTGGCAAAGTAATGTCTCTGCTTTTCAATATGCTATCTAGGTTGGTCATAACTTTTCTTCCAAGGAGTAGGCGTCTTTTAATTTCATGGCTGCAGTCAC
>NW_011495054.1:13284588-13284723 GCF_000754665.1 Bison bison bison | reverse complement strand
TTTTTGTACAGTTCTTCCGTGTATTCTTACCACCTCTTCTTAATATCTTCTGCTTCTGTTAGGTCCATACCATTTCTGTCCTTTATCGAGCCCATCTTTGCAGGAAATGTCCCTTTGGAATCTCTAATTTTCTTG
>NW_011495054.1:13280771-13284189 GCF_000754665.1 Bison bison bison | reverse complement strand
GAAGCAGGTCAGGTGGTCTGGTATTCCCATCTCTTTCAGAATTTTCCACAGTTTATTGTGATCCACACAGTCAAAGGCTTTGGCATAGTCAATAAAGCAGAAATAGATGTTTTTCTGGAACTCTCTTGCTTTTTCAATGATCCAGTGGATGTCAGCAATTTGATCTCTGGTTCCTCTGCCTTTTCTGAAACCAGCTTGAACATCTGGAAGTTCACGGTTCATGTATTGCTGAAGCCTGGCTTGGAGAATTTTGAGCATTACTTTACTAGCATGTGAGATGAGTGCAACTGTGCAGTAGTTTGAGCATTCTTTGGCATTGCCTTTCTTTGGGATTGGAATGAAAACTGACCTTTTCCAGTCCTGTGGCCACTGCTGTTTTCCAAATTTGCTGACATAGTGAGTGCAGCACTTTCATAGTATCATCTTTCGGGATTTGAAATAGCTCAACTGGAATTCCATCGCCTCCACTAGCTTTGTTCATATATGTGATGCTTTCAAGGCCCACTTGACTTCACATTCCAGGATGTCTGGCTCTAGGTGAGTGATCACACCATCGTGATTATCTTGGTTGTGAAGATCTTTTTTGTACAGTTCTTCCGTGTATTCTTACCACCTCTTCTTAATATCTTCTGCTTCTGTTAGGTCCATACCATTTCTGTCCTTTATCGAGCCCATCTTTGCGGGAAATGTCCCTTTGGAATCTCTAATTTTCTTGAAGAGATCTCTAGTCTTTCCCATTCTGTTGTTTTCCTCTATTTCTTTGCATTGATCGCTGAGGAAGGGTTTCTTATCTCTTCTTGCTATTCTTTGGAACTCTGCATTCAGATGCTTATATCTTTCCTTTTCTCCTTTGCTTTTCGCTTCTCTTCTTTTCACAGCTATTTGTAAGGCCTCCCCAGACAGTCATCTTGCTTTTTTGCATTTCTTTTCCATGGGGATGGTCTTGATCCTGTCTCCTGTACAATGTCACAAACCTCAGTCCATAGTTCATCAGGCACTCTATCAGATCTAGTCCCTTAAATCTACTTCTCACTTCCACTGTATAATCAAAAGGGATTTGATTTAGGTCATACCTGAATGGTCTAGTGGTTTTCCCTACTTTCTTCAATTTAAGTCTGAATTTGGCAATAAGGAGCTCAACTATACTTCAACTTAAAAACAAGCTGTCTACACATACTGCACTGCTTTCATTTCCACACTTCCTATTTACCACACAATCCACTGCAATTTGACTTCCACCCCCACCATTTCTCTGAAACCGTCTCACCAAGATCAACAGTGACTGCTTATTGCTAAATTCAATGGACATGCTTCAGTCATTCTTTCAGCAAATATTTATTGCATGCCAACTATGTATCTAACTGTGCTTGGTCGGAAAAGAGCAGCACACAGGAGACAGATTAAACATAGAGCATATATTAAACAATAACATAATTATTTTCACTATAATTGTGGCAAGTCATAGGAAGGAGATATCAAGTCCTTATAACGGAGCAAATGGTGTTGGGTAGGGCACACAAAAACATATTGCTTAAGGAAGTAATTTCCAAGTTGAGCTCTAAAGGATGAAGAGAAATTAAGCAGGCAAAGCGGAGGAGGAAAGGATAGCTGTGGAAGCTGGGATGGTGGGCAGATCTGTGCAAAGCTCCTAAGGCAGGAACACAAGCTCCTCACACACACTAAAGCTGCCTATTGTCAGCTCCCTGGTCTACTACAATCCCTCAACAAACATTTATTGAAAGGAGGACTTCCCTGGTGGTCCAGTGGCTAAGAAACTGCCTGCCAATGCAGGGAACATGGGTTCAATCCCTGGTCCGGGAAGATATCACATGTTGTGGGGCAACTAAGCCCATGCACCACAACTACTGAAGCCTGTGCGCTCTAGAGTCCATGTTCCACAACATGAGAAGCCACCGCAATGAGAAGCCAGAACATTGCAATAAAGAAGAGTCTCTGCTCACAGTAATGAAGATTCAGCCACAGCCAAAAATAAAGAAATGAAGAAAAAGGAAGGAATGGCCCTCTACAAGGTGGCCCTAAAGAACCTTTATCTTTTAACACGCCTTACAAAGGAATGTTCTAGTCACATCTTGATCTATTTTTTATTCCTGTCACACACATTCATATTCCTGTATCCTAACGCTCACACCTCGAGCTACTCTAGGTGTTTAGGCTACTATTTACCCACCTTTTCTGCCCTTCATCAGACGTTCACCTTCCCTTCATGGTCCTCTAAAGGCAGTAAGTGTTTGTTTCACTTTGTCAAATACCTGCTTAATACCATTTGTTCTGTAATTACAGCTCATTGTTTCTGCCTCCTTCAGTCCCTCCCTCCCAGTCTGCATCACTGTCGTATCTTGATCATCTTCAGATCTCCAAGGCCTAGCCTAAAGGTGGGTGCCAAATGGATACTCCTTTATGTGGCAAATCCAACTGAAAAACTTTACCCAGCTGCCAGCTATAGAGGTAATTTCCAAAGATAAGCTTCAACAGTCAGCAGCGATGAGTCACCTGGAATGTGTCCTTAGGACTACCTCCAGGTAAAGTCATATGAAGATGTCCTGGTCTGTCACACTGTACCTGGCCTAGGCAATTCCCTCAGAACCTTCAGCCTCCCATGCCTGGATTTTCTTCAGAAAAATACTCTTGGCCTTTTCCACACGCTTACAGTCTTAAAAGTCAATGATTCTCTCTTACAACCTTCATTCTAGGAAAAGGAAGAGAAATATAGTAATACAAAGTCTTGGAGATTTTGGTGAGGCCCAGTGGAAGACCAATCTTGAGTGCTATCTGCCTGGGAAAGTCTTCCTCTAAGAAAAGACCTCATTGTACCAGGCTGTTCACCTCTCCCTTGACTGTGTTTACCGATCCTGTTTGCAGACTTAACAGTGACTACTGATTGTCAAGAGTCTGAAAAAGGGAGCTTGGCTACGTAAATGCCCTCAGCAACTTTGAACAATACAGAGCCCTTGTTAGGTGTTTAATAATCAAAAAACTGTGCCTTCACAGATTAAGACTGAAGGCAGGAGGAGAAGGGGATGACAGAGGATGAGATGGTTGGATGGCATCACTGACTCAATGGACACGAGTTTGAGTAAACTCCGGGAGTTGGTGATGGACAGGGAAGCCTGGCATGCTGCCGTCCACGGGGTCGCAAAGAGTCAGACATGACTGAGCAACTGAATTGAATTGACTGATCCCTTCATGGTTATTACTGGGATTTGTTGCTTTTAAGAAGTGCTAAGTGTGCAATGCAGACAAGGTGATAATTGTAATAAATGGCTCGTTAGGAAGTTTCTCACCTTCAGGATCTTTGGAAAAATGGTATAAAACATATTCAGCTTATACATGCTTCTCTCTCCCAACTTAATAATTGGTAATGTGACCCTCAAACAACCTGTGACTCTACTGGGGCATG
>NW_011495054.1:13280229-13280671 GCF_000754665.1 Bison bison bison | reverse complement strand
CCATTTCCTTCTCCAATGCATGAAAGTGAAAAGTGAAAGTGAAGTCGTTCAGTTGTGTCCGACTCTTAGCGACCACATGGATTGCAGCCTACTAGGCTCCTCCATCCATGGGATTTTCCAGGCAAGAGTACTGGAGTAGGGTGCCATTGCCTTCTCCGTTTCATGACCCTGCTGCTGCTGCTACTGCTAAGTCGCTTCAGTCGTGTCAGACTCTGTGCGACCCCATACACAGCAGCCCACCAGGCTCCCCTGTCCCTGGGATTCTCCAGGCAAGAACACTGGAGTGGGTTGCCATTTCCTTCTCCAACGCTTGAAAGTGAAAAGTGAAAGTGAAGTCGCTCAGTCGTGTCCGACTCTTCGCAACCCCATGGACTGCAGCCCACCAGGCTCCTCTATCCATGGGACTTTCCAGGCAAGAGTACTGGAGTGGGGTGCCATCGCC
>NW_011495054.1:13272742-13280129 GCF_000754665.1 Bison bison bison | reverse complement strand
GGATGAGATGGTTGGATGGCATCACTGACTCAATGGACACGAGTTTGAGTAAACTCCGGGAGTTGGTGATGGACAGGGAAGCCTGGCATGCTGCCGTCCACGGGGTCGCAAAGAGTCAGACATGACTGAGCAACTGAATTGAATTGACTGATCCCTTCATGGTTATTACTGGGATTTGTTGCTTTTAAGAAGTGCTAAGTGTGCAATGCAGACAAGGTGATAATTGTAATAAATGGCTCGTTAGGAAGTTTCTCACCTTCAGGATCTTTGGAAAAACGGTATAAAACATATTCAGCTTATACATGCTTCTCTCTCCCAACTTAATAATTGGTAATGTGACCCTCAAACAACCTGTGACTCTACTGGGGCATGCACAAGGGTACGAGGATGGTAAGGCTAAAAATCATCTATTCAAACCTAACCCTTTCATTTTTCTGAAACATAAATGGGATCAGAGGATAACTGAGTTATCAAACCATGAGAAAGGCTCAAACCTAAGTTCTGAGACCACCAGACCTTTTAAGATTTTCATGACTCTACTGCTGCTGCTAAGTTGCTTCAGTTGTGTCTGATTCTGTGCGACCTCATAGATGGCAGCCCACCAGGCTCCCCCGTCACTGGGATTCTCAAGGTAAGAACACTGGAGTGGGTTGCCATTTCCTTCTCCAATGCATGAAAGTGAAAAGTGAAAGTGAAGTCGTTCAGTTGTGTCCGACTCTTAGCGACCACATGGATTGCACCCACCAGGCTCCTCTATCCATGGGACTTTCCAGGCAAGAGTACTGGAGTGGGGTGCCATCGCCTTCTCAGTTCATGACCCTAGGCAGCCTCAAATAAGCTGAGACTTGCTCAAGACTACAGTTACTCTGTGGAAGGCTCAGCCTGCCACCCCAACTCAGAGCCAGTGTGTTTCCCATAAGACACTAAAATTCACCTTAATCTTGAGCTAAGAGTTGGGTTTCTGCAAACTAGTCCTTTCCTGACTTCAAAGTGGTGAGAAATTTCAAGCGCTGAGAGCTCATGAAACCATAAAGCCTGACCTGAACCAACATGTGCAGATTTTATCCTTTCACTTGAGAAAAAAAATCAATGGTGCTTCTCATGTTCCACTAGACAATGAGAACCAGGAACAAAACCCAGCCAATTCTGTGCAGCACAAAACAAGTATGGTGACTGCTGTGCCCCCTGGGAGTTGACAGGTCAGGTATAGAAATCTGATTTGTTCAGGGATAAAGCAGGAAGCAAATGGGCAGGGCAGCAACTGGTAGGAAACAGCCAAGAGAAAAAATATCACATTTTAATGAAGTGACTACCAATAAGACTAACAATAACGATTTATGTTCCAGTAGATACTCTTCTCTGCATACCAAAGAATTTTCCTCCTCACTAGCTTCCCAAATATACCAAAGGGAGTGTCTAAGGAAGAAAAAGTAGATGATTTTTAAAGATGCTTATGGACTTATCTGGACCTTAGATTCTTCATAAAAGGAGGGATCAGATTATTCTTACTAATTCTGAGGGTCTATGACACCAAACCAGGGGCCTCTCATTTTTCAGGTCAAGGCACAAACACAGGAATCTCAGAAGGTTTTGTTCTTGCTGTTGTTCCCTTCTGCCCTTCTTTAGTTTATTGGGAAACATTTCTAAGGGTTAAGCAGAAGAACTGGAATTAGACCTGGGTTTGAAACCTGACTCTGTGTCCTTGTGCAAATTATTTAACCTCTCAGATCCTGTGTCTTAAAGTTTTTTTTTTAAGAAAGTAAACAAATAACTTTCTCCCCCCGTTCCTATCAGTTAAGATTTTAAATTGAAATATAGTTGATATATATTATGTTCGGAGAAGGCAATGGCACGGCACTCCAATACTCTTGCCTGGAAAATCCATGGACAGAGGAGCCTGGTAGGCTGCAGTCCATGGGGTCACTGAGGGACTTCACTTTCACTTTTCACTTTCATGCATTGGAGAAGGAAATGGCAACCCACTCCAGTGTTCTTGCCTGGAGAATCCCAGTGACGGGGGAGCCTGGTGGGCTGCCGTCCATTGGGTCACACAGAGTCGGCCACGACTGAAGCGACTTAGCAGCAGCAGCAGCACATTGTGTTAGTTTTGGGTGTACTGTATAGTGATGTGATGTCTGTGTACATTATGAAATGATCACCACACTCAGTAACCACCTGTTTCTGTACAAAGTTACTACAATGTTATTGACCATATTCCTTATTCTGTATATTACATCCCTGTGGCTTATTTTATAACTAGAGATTTGTACCTCTTAATCCTCTTCACCTTTTTCACCTCCCTTGTCTCTTAATCTTTAAAAAGAGGATAATATCATCCACCTTACAGCATTACCAAGAGAATTAAGAGAAATACATTACATGAAAATACCTCCCACAGTGCCTGGCACTTAGTTGGCAACTGAATTGTGAGTAGCTTTACTTCTTTCTTTCCTGTATACCTAGGGAGTTGGCTGGGGAAACGGTTGAGCTATTAAATACACTAGCCTCAGGATTTTCCTGGTGGTCCAGTGGTTAAGACTCCGCATTTCCACTGCAGGGGACACAGGTTCAATTCCTGATGGGAGAACTAAGATCCTATATGCCATGCGGCCAGAAAAAAAAAAACCAAAAACACAAAAAACCCACTGCCTCTAAAATCTGAAGGGGAGGTTTTCAAAACAAATTCAGCAAATGTTTTCTATGTGCCCACATGCAAGACACAAAGTAGGCCACAAACTTCTGGGGCCCTTCATGAGTATAAGGGGCAAGGATATGTACAAAAATAACAGACCTCGAAGAGGGACAAACCAGGTGCTGGGGGCAGGGCAAGCTTGGTAGAGGACTAAGATATTTGGTAGAGACACAAACAAGACAGGTGGTTTTTGCAGCTTTGGGGCACTCAGGTTCTCACTTCCAACAAGTTTACTTAGCTGTGAATGAGTGGGCATTTTCTTATCTGGGGGAAGGGCTACAAATTGGTGAACCTGGTTAACCAATCGTACACTCTTCAGTGGTCATTCTCAACCCATTGTCAACGGCAGAGAAGAATTACTTTGAGTCCTTATTACGTGTCAGGCGGTGTTCTAAGCATTATGCAAGCATGAACTAAACGAACATGGTTGGAAAAATCCCCTGGAGGAGGAAATGGCAACCCACTCCAGTACTCTTCCCTGGAGAATTCCATGGACAGAGGAGTCTGGCGGGATAGACTGTCAGAGGAGTCTGACAGTCCATGGGGTCTCAAAGAGTTGGACACAACTTGAGTGACTAAAAACTAAAAATCAAAAATAAGGATTCCATGAAATAAGGACTAGTATTGTTTCCATTTTACTAAAAATGAAATAGAAATGGTCCATTAGCAAGTGTTAGA
This sequence comes from Bison bison bison, assembly GCF_000754665.1. Classification (NCBI taxonomy): domain Eukaryota; kingdom Metazoa; phylum Chordata; class Mammalia; order Artiodactyla; family Bovidae; genus Bison; species Bison bison. The sequence goes on along the minus strand of NW_011495054.1, from coordinate 13,276,759 downwards.
GCTGGAATTAAACCACAGGGTCTGCTAACTCCAAAGTCTATGTCTTTAACTACATTCTAGACTTTGTTTCCTGGAAAAATAAATCATGGCCAGAAAGATCTGACCAAACAGAATCCCAGGATGGATGTTCAAGGTTTATTTTAATAGAATCAAGCAATGGTTTCATGTTTAGCTACTGCTGGATGTGAATGAATAGGTAAGAGAGTCTAATTCTTGCTACTGTATAAAGAAATGTCAAAAGTGGGAAGGAACAGACTTATAAGAGACTTGTACAGTTCCCTGTCCTCTCACTGAAATGCCAAAGTGATACCTGGGGTGGACCCCACACCTCCCTAGTATGTCTGAGCCTGAGCTCCCTGCCTCAGTTTGCACTGATCAGAAGCCTGGGCTAAAACCAGCCTAGCCTCCAGAAAAGGCAGACAACCCACCAGGAATGTGGAAACCTAACAGTTGGGTTTCTATTCTATGATGGGTTTCTATTCAGCTTTAAAACCTTGTGGTCTTCTTGGACCCTATCTTGCTCCCTCCATCCCATATCCAGGGCCATTCGTGTCACCCTGTCCTGATCATGACAAAAGGCATTTCCTCTAGTTGGTGCCTCCTTCCCCATTCCTATCACTAACAAGCTCAGCTCAGGGCCCAAAGTACCCTACTCCAGACTGGTGCTCTTCCTCACCCTTGTCCAATTCATCGTGCCCACCAAAAACAAACTGATAGTCTAAACATAAAATACCCACATCATGCCACTAAACCTATGGTCTCTACTACAGACCAGAAAATTCTACAAGCCTGGCATTAAAACCTCCAGGCTGGCTTCACGCACCTTCTCAGCTTTACATTCCACTTCCTACGACTCCCACACCTTCCAATCTTTGTCTCTACCTACATATCAAGTCACCACCCCTTGTGAAGATCTTGAAACTCACCAGCCTTTGCAACTGTACTCCCACAGTTTCTCCCTTACCAGGATATCAACCTGCTAAATCCCATCCCCCTTTCTTTAACCTACCTAAGATTTCTCAAATCTTACCCTCAAGTATTCCCTGAACAAATCGGATAGCCACTCTGGACACCATGCTGTTCTTCACATGCCAAGCACATTCCTGGCTCAGAGTCTTTGCTCATTTTCTTGTATTCCTTGTCTAAAATCTTCTTCCCCCAGATACGTTTCATTTCTCTGCTCAGATGGCATTAACCACAGAGGTTCTCATGACCTCCCACTGCACCTATGCCCTTATCATACTTCATTTCTCTTCCAAGCAGTTACCCCTGACATATGATATTCATATATTTACTTACTGTCTATCTCTCACCACCGGAACATACACTTCATGAGGGAAGGGATTTGATCTATCTTGCTCTGTGCTGAATCCCCCAGGCCTAGAAGTGTTTGGTATACAATAGGAACTTAATATATATTTGTGGGATGAATGTATGAATAAAGTTCTCCTTCACCTTTGAAATTCCCTAGTGTTATCACCTGAAAGCTTCCCTGGTGGCTCAGATATTAAAAGAATCTGCCTCCAATGTAGGAGATGCAGGTTCCATCCCTGGATCAGAAAGATCCCCTGGAGAAGGGAATGGCTACTCATTCCAGTATTCTTGCTGGGAAATCCCATGGACAGAGGAGCCTAACAGGCTACAGTCCATGGGATCACAAAGAGTTGGACATGACTGAGCGACTAATACACACACACAAAATGTTGTCACCTACAGGACTCATAATAGTTTGTCTTGATTTGTTTTTTTTTTTTTTTCCTTAATTACTCTAAATAGTGAATATCTCAAAGGCACAAACCACATATTATTCATTTCCACAAATATTTACCAAGGGCCTACTGTGTGCCAGACCCTGTACACCTCAAGGACTTTGGACTACTGGAAAGAGCACTGGACAGGTCAAAGGTTAGTCCTGGCTCTACCACTAGTTGAGTGACCCAAGACAAATCCATCTTCCTCCCTGGGCCTCAGTTTCTTTACATATAAAATGAGGAGAGTTACATTATCTCTAGCATCTGTAACACTTGGACCCAGCCCAGTGCCTTAGACACCATAGGTACTCAGCAAATATTTGATTTCTTTGTTGCTGATTCTCCTGTTACACAAGAATCTGAGTTGTCTTGGAACACAGTTCAGACATGACAAGTAAAAGTTTAAGTCCGACTTCCTTCTCTGACTCCATGAGCAACTTCATTCTAGTGCTTGTGATATAGAGAGGATGATGCACCATATTTGAAGCTGGAAAATATGAATTTTGACCAACACCATTTACTTGGTTTACTTTGCAACCTTGAACAAGCAATTTCTGAACCTTAGTCTCCTCTCCCATAAAACAGCCATACTGACCTTCTCATAGCTCTTCAAAGGCACCACGTGCCTTCCTGCCCCGGGACCTTTTTAATGTTCCCTCTGCTTGGAAAGTTCTTTGCCCTTTCTTAGCTGGACTAACTTCTTATCTTCAGGGCTCAGTATAAACTTGCTTTTTGAAGGAATGTATTCCCTATCCACTCCACTTGCCCCTGGTGCAATCTTACTGCAATTATCTCAATTGCTCACCTCATTTATTTACTGTTCATCTCTAGGAGTGTAAGCACCATAAAGGTAAGAACTGTGTCTGTTTTGTTTATATTTCTCAGCGCTTGGCTAAGCGCGTGGTTCAGAAGTATCCAATAAATATTTTTAAGGAAGAATGTACAAACTAATGCATCCAGGAGCACTAATACCTCCGGACAGCTTTTCAGTTCCTTCAGAGAAAGAGCCAATAAACATTACTGCACTCTAAGATCTTTCACAAGTTTCTGAGAATCAAAGTTCAAGACAGGGAACCGACATTACCTAGAGGTTAAAAAAAAATTAGAAATCATTTGAGATGAAGAAACTCTGGAAGCTTAAAAACAAAGGTAAAACAGGAAGAGACAGGCAGCATGTCTACCCCTAGCCCTCTTTCTCCAGAAGCCTATTATCAAGAATAAGGAGAAAATGCCATGCTCCCATGGTGAGGAAGTGACCCACTGGTGGCCTGCTCCTTGTATTCAGGATGGAGGAAGTGACTGTCCACAAGCTGAAAGCCAGGAAGCAGGGGGCAGATATCCAGGACAGTCTCCCTCCGCCACTATTCCCTCCTGTCAGCTCTAGAAAGCTTCTGGATGCTGACCCTGGTCGACCTAGAGGATGGGCCACCCACACAGGTGGCTGGGAAACAGTAAGGTCCTGGTGCTGGGGGACAGACAAGGAGGGCAGGAAGCTGCAGGGTGGTGTGAGGTGATGGGGAGGGGACTGCAGGCCCAGCCAACCTAACCCTGAAGCTACCCTTCACCCTTAGATACTTCCTTTTAGGAGGTGTTGGCCCACATTCCTCTCTGCTCTCAGAGGGACCCCGTGAGGTCCCCGGGGCGGGGGCCTACTTGCCCCAGAAAGATGCACTCTCCCTACCTTCCATCGCTTCCTAAACCCCCAAGGAGCCCACACTGCTTACTTCCTCAAAGAATCCGAACGCCCAGGAGACCGACCGCAACATACCCGCCAGAAGCCTTGGATCCCATGGGGAAAGCCATTCTCTCCGCAATTTTCCACAGAAAACCCATTACCCGGGAAAACTCTCCATTCCCTCAGAACTGCCTCAAACTCTGAGGTTCCCGTGCTCTCCATGTTCCCTCAAACCCCTCACTCTAAGGAAACCCGAGCTCCTCAGCTTCCAGAGTTTTAATTTGAGGACCTGCGGCCCCTAGGGCCACAGAAAAAGATGCTCCCCGGCATTCCCCCCCTCAGGGACTTCAGCTCGCGGGAAACCGACCCACTCCGCTAGCCCCCCACTTCTCGCGATCCCTCTTCCCCGCCCCCCACAACCTCCGAGTCTTCGGGGAGCGCTGCGCTCACTCGCCAAATTATCCCTCAGAGGAGCGGGGACCACACAGACAGAAACCCCGGAGAGGTCGCCAGCTCCCCTCAGGCGCCCCGAGCCCAGGACAGGACGACGCGGCCCTTTCTTACCTGCCTGCGCCGCCATGGTCCCGGAGG
>NW_011495054.1:13233845-13272642 GCF_000754665.1 Bison bison bison | reverse complement strand
ACCAAACCCGCACCTGGAACGGGGCCCGCCCGCCGACGCCCCGCCCAGCCGAGGCCAGGCCCCGCCCCCTTGACTCGGCTCTGTGGCAGCCCTAGCGCCCCCTAGCGCTAGAGGCGCCCGCCTTGGGTGCCCGAACTGGTGAGGGCGATTCAGAGCAGGCCTGAGACCTAACTCAGAGGACCCTCTACCCATTTTAAGGATGAAGAAAAGAGGGCTAAAGGGTCAAGTTTGACTACCTCAAAATGAGCTGAGCTGGAATGCGAACACAGGCTCTTAATCTCCAGTTCAAAGCTCTTTTCAGTAGAGCAAGAATCAAGAATATGAATCTGGAGAAACCAGGTTTACCCCTCAAATAGCTTTGGGGAGGGTGGTGGAGGGTGAGCTTTTCTTAGAAGCTTCCGGCTCAGAGAAGTCACTTGTCTAGAAGCAAGCTCACACTCGGTGGCAGATCCTTAGCAAGCCAAGTATGTACATAAATGACTCCGAAACACCAGATCTTCCAGTGGAAATATACCTGTGGTCTGGATTCACCCTTTTCGGATTCCTCTTTGTAGAGAAGAGCCCTGGACCAGGATTTAGGACAACAGACTGGTTTCTGGCAGCCACTACCTGGCTGATGGCCACTTCCCGGCTGATGGCCACTTCCCTCACTGGATTTGGTTCCCTGTGTGATGAAGGGTTGACCACATCAGCTGGTCCCTGAGGTCCTTCCTGTCTGATTCTCTTGTGCTGGGTCTTTTCTTAGATCAGATTTAGGTCATGAGAAAGTGTACAAATGACAAGGAAGGGACAGGAAGGGGGCCCAAGGAAATGAATCAGGACACTCCCACCAATGACGAAGTTCATCCCACTGACTCCAGTCCCAGCAAAGGTGAGCACAGTTCTCTTCCCTCTTGCCCTAACCATGTAGTCCAAACCAGATGCAGGTCAGATAGGCCACTGATGTCCTGAGTGTGAAGAAAGTGCTGAGGGGCAGTGGCGGAGATATGTCTGACTTCTGTTAGTTCCTGGGAACCTTCTTCAGCAGCTGGCTTTAGTGTCTGAGGAAATCTCTGCTCTGATATAGTAAAGACGAAACTGTGTGTTAAGTTAAAGTGATGGGGATCCAGGGAACTCTCCTGACAAGCCACCTCAGGGCTAGACAAAAGGCACGGGACTTTTATTTGTCCTGCACATGGAAGAGGTTACACTATATTTTCCCAGACACCCAGGCACTGGCAGCCTTGGAATCAAGACCCCTGGGAGGCTTTCCCTCTCCCTCTGCCCCAAAGCAAGGTACCCAGGTCTGTTTCATCTCCTTCCTCACTCTCTCTCCCTTCTTTCCCATCTCAAACCTCATGGTCTTCACCCACTGGGAGTGAGGGGATAAACAACTCCCCCAAGTTGCCCCCTGGGAAGCTGAGGGAACTCTGAGAAACACAAGTTAAAATGGAAAGGAAGCGAACAGCAGTCTATAGAAATGATATAACCCAGAGAAAGCTTTTCAACATGGACACAAAGAACATTTCAAAAGCACTGAACTCAAAGGGAGTTCTAGAGGGCAGAAAAGACCTGTGTGTGCAGAGAGAAGGCCCCTTGCGTTTCTGGTACCAAGTCAACTGTCCAGATTGACTACATGACATGGCTTGGTCAGTCCTTGAGGCCAGATACTGCTGACTGACTCACGATCAACTCTCTGGGCCGACAGAAATGGAAACCCGGGCCCTAACACCAGCTTAAGGTGCAAGAAGCTCTGCCATCCTGAGGGAACTGGTCTACTGGTCAACAGCCAGACACTCCGTGTCATTTCCATGTGCTTCAAACCAAATCAGTCTAGGATCTCTAATCTCCTCTCCCTGAATCATCCTACCTAAAATGGACTGATGAATCGTCCAGAGTTACGCTTCTGTCACCTCTCTGCTCAAAAACCTGTGATAGCTCTCCACTGCCTACAAAATAACAGCCAAACCAGGCCCTCACGAGCTAACCACATCTCACCCTAAAGCCTTCTCTTCCTACTCCCGTCTCCCCAGGACTCTGCTTCTTCCTGAACGCATTCTGCCCCAGTGCCATTCTGCCATGCCTACAGCCACCAGCTGTGCCCACTGACCCCACTGCTCCCCATGTCCTCTGTAGTTCTGTTGTCCCATTCTGCCAGAAGTGCAGTCTTGTTTCTAAACTCTTAACACATTGTTATTTTCAAGTATATCATTTTGCAACCCCTGTGAACTAATCTAAATCTGCACTGTCCAGTGTGGTAGCCACTAGCCATATGTGAGATTTTAAATTAAGATTAAAAATTCAGTTCTTCAGGCCACTAGCAACATTTCAGGAGACTGACAGCCACCCATGGCTAGCAATTACTGTGTTGCACAGCGCAGAGAACATCTAGACAGTGATCAGGAAAGGCTGCTAACATCACAAAGAGGGACTACCAGACATTATGTGTCTCCTGATATGATGCAGCAAGTATACACCACCACTTATGACACAGTCTTACAAAACAAACAAAAAATAAAGCCTGAATCTGGCCAAGTCTCTAGACTTAACAACCAACTTACAGGAAATACAAGTGTAAGTAGACTTGGTTAATACCATGGTGATGCGAACAGCAAAAGTGAAGCCGCAGAAAACTCAACAGGACAAATGAACTGGTTTCCTTAACAAATAAACCCCAAGGGAAAGAAAAGAGATGGAAAAGGACCATACAGATATAATAGAGACTTAAGACATCCAATACCAATGTATGGGTCTATTTTGGATCTCAACAGACTATACGAAAAAGTTATGAGACAACTAGGAAGATTTGAACAATGATTAGATACATGATATTAAGGAAGTACCATTAATTTTTAAAGGTACATGAAAAGTATTTTAGTTTTAAAAAAATCATTATTGAGATGCACATTGAAATACTTAATTGATGGGCTATGACTAGAATTTGCTTCCAAACAGTGTTCTAACAGGACAAATGAATTGGAGAGGAAGTGTGAGCGTGGGGATAAATTAAGGCTGGACCTGTGTTGACGGTTACTGGGGCTGGCAGACTGCTCCATGGAGGCTTTACTGTCCTGTTCTTCTGTGCTTTGTTTCCTTTTCTTACTGGGTTTATCAACTCCTAGAGCTCCCTTATCTTCAAATTTTCTACTACATCTTGACACTATTCAACTTGGTAACTCTGAGGTCAAAGTTTAAGAGGGTGAAGAGAGCTCCTTTCAGAGGGATGACCTATAGCTCTGATGTGCTGGGGAGCCTGAGGCTGGGCCAGGTTTGTAATCCCACCGTCTTCCAAGGAACTCCACAGAGCAGCACGGCCCCTGCTCAAGGTGGAGGGCACGGCTGGAGGACAAGACAGCCTGCCTCGTCAAGGAACATGGAGAGACATGCTGACACTCAACAACCCGATTTTCCTCAAGGCTCTTTCGGGCCACAAGCCAGACTCCATTGTGGCAGCCTGCAAGCTTCAGATTTCCACACACTTATCAGAACTGGGTCTGCCTGCCAGACAGGTCACAACTTGGGTGGGGCTGTCTATGAAACCAGGCCTCCAACCTAAGCTTCTCATTTCTAATTATCCACAGGTGTTTGAAGACTTCCATCCTCAGTTTAACATTCCTGAGGACACAAAGGTGCTTTGAAGAGGCCAGACCAGCGTGATGAGTCCCCAGCCTATACCCCCACTCCCCTGACACAGAAACTCCACAGCTCACAGTTATGTAAAACCATTTGTTTAATTCTAAATCAAATCACTTTCACAACAGTGAAAATTAGTGACTGGTCAAGGTGTGCCACTGTACACGGTGTTGTTTTCTGATAGGTGGCAGGAGGGGCTGGGGACCAAGAACATAAAACACACACAGAAGAAAGGAAAACTGCCTCAGCAGAGAGGCGCTGTGGTGAGCCTGTGGGGGATGGGGGTGGGGGAGTGGTGCAAGGGGGCTCCCTGTCGGGGCTGGGCCAGCAGTCCCAAGTCGGCTCTCCTGCCCCAACTCCTGGCAGAGGGCAAGTGGGGACCTGCAAGGTTCAAGATTAGCACAGGGCCAACCTGGCTTTTCTAACAGTTTCCTGGGATGCCTTTGCTGGTGGAGCTCTCCTGGGCTCACTCCACTTCACTGACGGGTCCAAATTATTTGTCTTCCTACCTGCAACCCTTCTTTCTTTAACCTTTCTTCTGCAGACCCATTTCTGTTGGATCCATCCAACTGAAGTCCTCTTGCCCATCACTAGGTGGGGCCATCGCACTGAGAAACTTCAGGGGGCCTCACACTTCGGGGATTTCCAGAGGTGAGAAAAAGAGCACTCTTCTGTGGGCGCCCAGAGAATGTTTAAAATCCATCAGGCACACTGTAAAGCAGGTGGCTTATTCCTACCAAATGGGCTCGGTAAACGAACCACCTATTCAATACTTGTGTTTTGTCGGTTTGAACACTGAGCTCTGGCATTGAAAGGTACGGGGCTGGGGAAGGGGGCTGCAGTGAAGAGGGCAGAGGGCCTCCCTCATCTTCCTCCAGGTCTCGGTTTCCACAGGCTGTGCAGAGCCGTATCTGGAACACACACTAGGTGGGGCTCTCAACTGGGGTAAACCCAGGAGCAGTGTGGACCGGTGAAGGGAGAGAGCCCCAGAGTAAATCCACCTCCCCCGATCCCGAGGGTCTCTCCTGCAAGAGACTAGATTTCTAGGAAGAGGCCAGACCAGCAGAGCGAGATCCATCCCACCCGGTAAGCTGGCTTGCTGCCGGCACCACTCTTCCTCAATCAGATTCAGAGTGAAAATCAGATCAAGGGCTGGGGACGAATGGCTTCTCTGGACGTTTCCAGGGGAAGGTTTCCACGGGAAGACTGCATCCTCTTATCATGCTGAGGCTCCTGGTCTCTGCGCCCGGCTCTACAAAACACCAGGGGCTATGGAGGTGCGTGCTCCCCTGCTTTTAGCACACACACAGAAGGTCTTGGAGCCATACCAAAATCAGAGTCACATGCCGGTCTCCCCCTCCCTGCCTCTTCATTAAGGACAATCTGGCTTCTGAGGAGAGTGGTCTTCAACATGCTGCTGGGATGACTCAACACGGCCCCCTAGTATCCTCTGGGGGGTCTGGGAGAGGATGCACCCAGAGCTTCTGCGGCCTTTGGGATGGCTGCTTGTTCAATCCTTTCTGCACCCGAGCTCGGAACCCCACCTGAGTTCCACAGCAGATCTTTCCTAAGATGCAGTCGGTCCCGGGCTCGGCAATCACCTGGGTTGGTGCCCCCGAGCAGGAGGCAGATGTGCACCGTTCTGGAGGGTAAGGTGATGGGCAACCACATGTCTCTGCAGGTAATCTATGTCAGGAAATCAGGAGGTCATTCAGGCCACTCTGGAGCCGAAGACATTGAACAAGGCCCAGAGGCAATATATCTTTGGGTCTCCGGTGAGTTCATGAATCAACCCCAGCTCCAGCTGCTGCAATTAGGTTCTTAATAGAACGGCAATTTCATGCATGTCTGCGGAGGAGGAAGAGGAGGAAACAGGACAGAACAGGACTGGGATGTGGCAGGGGAACCTCTCTGTTCAAGGAGTCCCACTGACTTCAGAGGCCACTCACCAAGGGGTATTTAAAGAGATGGAAGAAAGTTCCCATACTGGGCTCATCCCTTTGTCTTTGTAATGTTAACTTTGGGGGAAACTGGACAGTTCCTCTTCTCCTGCTTCTCCCCTGTGTGGAGTCAGGACCTGCTGAGCTGGCTGGAACCGGATTTCATGGTGCAACCAGTGAGAGACGGACTCGATGCCAAGGCCTGAGGTTACAGCAGGGTGTTTACAGCAGTGGCCAGACTCCAGGGTCCTCAACGGCTGGTCTTGAGTCCCAAAACTCTGATGGAGAAGCAAGACTCCTTGATGTGTCACTAACCCCACTGATTCCAGGGGTCAGGATTAGCCAGGAAGTCAAGCATCAAGAGTGGGGTGGCGTGTCACCGGTCCAGCGGCCCTGCCGTGGGTGTGGGCCGGGAGCCCAGCATTAGGCAATCAGTAGCCAGAACATGATCACCAGGGCCACAAACAGGAAGAGGCGTGAGAGGAACTGCTCGTCCACGTACTGGGGCGTTCCTGGGACAGCTGGAGGGACACAGGGAGGGGAGAGGCTGTGAGAATGCTACAGCTGTGCACACTGCCCGCTGGGGTCAGAAGTCCAGAGCATCAACCTTCGTCTCTTTACAAGAGAATCCTGCTACACTAAAAATATTTCCAACCCCAAATAATATCAGACAAAACAAAATTAGAATTATTTGAAAAATGTGGAATCATGTAACAATGAGGATAGAAGTCTCCAGTTTATCTTAAGAGGGTTTTGCCTGCAGGTGCACAAAGAATAGGAAAGTCTAAGAGGAAGAAAAGAAAAGCTGCGATCTGCTAAGTATCTTATGTATGCTGTTTAGTATACACATTACGGCCTGGTAGGTATTTTTATCCCATTTTGTGTAACAAGAACTGAAGCACAGGTATGAGGGGACCTTCCCAACATCTCAAGGTCCATGAGCTGGTGGAGACCCCGCAGCTGTGCTCTCAGCCTCTGCACACCATCTCCGGGTTCTGGCACTGGTGAGTCAGGAGGTGTTTCACGGAGCCCCGTGTGGGGTGCCTTCCTTTTTCAGAGGCAAGAATGAGCACCCAGACAGACAAGACGACCTGTCTCCCTTAGTGCATAGCAGGCTCGGGGCAAAAGTGGGCTGAGAGCCTGGGTCTCCACTCCTCTCCGCTCTGAGAAAAGCTACTATACAGAGCTCCTCCTCCTGCCTGTGGGGCAAGGAGTTAGGAGAATCTCCATCCCAGATGGGCAAACTGTACCCAACACGACAGGGAAAACCGCCTGTGACTGGGGCAGGGGGGTGGAGTGGCCCAAGGGCAGCCTGGCTGTGCGCCTGGGAAGCCCAGGTGAGACTGGGCCAGGCTGGATGGAACCGTGCTGCCAGGCAGGTGCCTGCTCCTCCCAGGGCCCTGACTGGCTCCTTTGGAGCACAGCACACCCGGCACTGCGGGACCTCTCTCCTCTGCTGAAACAGCAGATGGACAGAGGAGAGACTTCTGGGGTGGAGGAAGTCAGGAAGGCCAGTCCCCAGATTGTGTGGTGCTGCGTTCCTCCCCAGTGAGGCACTCTGGTGGTCAGGCAGGCTGGAAGGCAACAAAGACTCATGGATTGTCTGCCACGTGCCAAGCACCAGGATGGAGGTACGAGAAGAATGGACAGCTCAGGAGAGGCTCCTGTCCTGAGAGTGTGAGCTCCTCGTCTGGAACCATGCACTGTGCCCTGCACACCGGAGGCCCCAGTGAGCACGGGCTCCACTCAGTGGCCTTGGCTGCTCCAGGGTCATGATCCAGGCCCGGGCATCAGACTGTAACAGAGCCCAGGGCATCTACCTCGCCACCCTGCCCGACACTGAACGAGCTGGCACGCAAGCTAGCTAAAGGGAGAAAGGCAGAAGCAGGTGGCAGACCCAGGCAGAGTTCCCAAAGGGCTGGGACTTAGGACCAGCCCCATGTGTGTCCTGGGGGAAAATGGCCAAAGATGCTAGTAATCGAGAGGTCCTGACTCCATGCAGTCTCCCTGCCCTCCCCGCCCCCAATGGTCAAAGGTGAGGCGTATGTGCCCAGGATGATGCTTCTACTCAGCTGGTACAGTTTATCTCTTTTCATTTTAGGGGCATGGGAAATATCTTGGGAACCACTACTGAGCGTTTTCTGGTTTGTAAAATGGAGCTGATTGCACCCCCATCCCACGGGCTCATTGGGAGGACCCCGAGTTTATGATGGAAAGCATTCTGAACATGCCTAACACTTGGTAAGTCTGCAGTGTCATGACCAGGACTACCAGTAATCTGGAAAGAGTTTAGCGCATTTTGAAAAGCCTGATTATCCATGTAGTAACATACATATTGTGCAATTCCAAGGAGTCCACAAGAAAAATTACCAAGAGAACAGGGTCTTACCTGGAGGAGGCCTCCCATCATTTATGTTAAATGCTGTGGCAAATATGCCAAAGGGAAAGGCCCCAATTCCAAAAGACATCTGGAAGCCACCATCTCCGAATCCAAACCCTTGGAATCCCTGTGTGGAAGAGACGCAATTCAGAACCAGCAGGTTTCTCCCCTACTTGTCACATGTCACCTTACTTACGTGTGGCACCTCCCACCCTCTTTTCCTCCCATCTCAACCCCAAGGCAGAGGAGCTCTGCTCTTCTGCCCTTCCAGGTGGCCCAGCTAAGGAGCTGTGAATGCCAGAAAGGGCTGGCTCTGGCCCAAAGTAGAACTCTCTGCTGATGCATGTGAGGGTTCTCAGAGCTCCAGGGGTTCTTTCCCAGAGTCCCACACTAGCCAGAAAACTCTTCATGCTTTGTAACAGCCAGAGTGGCAATAACCCCCATGCCCAATTACAAAGGAACATAGAACAAGCTACACACTATCTGTAACAGCAATAGAAAGTGGAACCGTAATCAGCCAACAATGGAGACCATGATCACAATTTCCATACCTCCTCCCAGAGAACATTACAGTGACTATGCAGGAACACAGAAAGACTCTTGTGACAAGTTATCAGATGAAACTGTTTGAACACCATGATCACAGGTACAAGACAATACGTACACAGGTGGAAAAGATATGGGTAAGTATTTTCCCTCAAATTTTTCTTTTAATATTGTCACAGAGAATTTTAAAACTTCAAAACACCTTTTCTCCTGATTATAAAAGTAATATATGCTGGCTATGAGAAACTCACATATTGTAAGAATAAATGACATAGAAGTCAGAGGTCTCCTTGTTCACCCTCCACTTCATAACTCCTGCCTGCAATGATCACTGCCAGCAGTCTGGTATCATCCTCAGCTTTTCTCTCTATAATGTGTTCTACCCGGCATCATCTTTCACATGAAAAGATTCGGCAGGAACTGCAATATTGTAAATAGGTTAACTCCTATTTTCTAAGGGCCAACTTTGTGCTGGGCATCAAGTGAAGTACTGGGACACTCAAATCACATTTAATTCTTACATCAGCATCACCCACATTCACAGATGACCAAACCAAGGCTCAGAGGTGAAATAACTTGACCAAGGTCACACAGCTGGTAAGGGGTAGAGTTTAGATCTGAAACTAGATCAATAATACGGTTTGAAAATCCATGCTTTTTTTCTTTTTTAATATTTGGCTACACCAGGTCTGTGCTAGTTGTGGCATGTGGGATCCAGTCCCTGACTAGGGATGGAACCTGGGCCCCCTGCCTTGGGAGCTCAGAGTTTTAGCCACTGAACCACCAGCGAAGTCCCAAAGCATATTGTTTTATTTTTTTGGCAGCACTGAGCAGCATTTGGGATCTTAGTTTCCTGACCAGGGATCGATCCTGAGCCCCCTGTAATGGAAGTGCAGAGTCTTAATCACGTGGACCCCTCTTCCCCCTCCATGTTCTTAATTACTGTGCACATCTTAAAAAAACTCTCCTCCTCTGCATCCATGGGTAGATCCTTAGAACAAATGATTTTAAAATAATTTTAATAAGAAAAATTGTTGGGCTAACTGCTCTTCACAAAGAGCTGACCAGCTGCACTTGTGAGCCTTTCGAAGGTCATGGAAGTGGCCGCCCCCATCCCTACTGAGCGTAGCCTGGCACCAGCTCTGAACTTCCTGCTGGACCACACTACCCATAAAGCCTAACAGCCGATTTTGATAAGATGTACAGGGAAGAAAACAACTGGTTTCCATATCCTCGGTACAGAAAAGCCTTCGACTCAGAACCAGCCTGGTAGAGTCTGAGGGCTCCTGGGATCAGGGCTGCCTTACCTAGAAAGATGCAACTGCTTCATCAGGAACCACCACCTCATTCAGGGCCAGCCCAAGGACTGGCCCTCCAGCCCCACTTCCAGCAACACCTCTGCAACCCCACAAGTCCTCACAGGCTTCTGCTCCTGGGGCAGAGCAGGCAAAGCCTGACTGGCGGCTGTGAATGGCGCTGGTCAACGTCAGAGGTACATCTCAGTTTTCACAGCCAGGGCCTCCGCCTTCCTGGGGCCTCGGATTACTGTGTTAGGAGCAATGCTCTGCTGGGAACCAAAGCCTGGGATGGTTAACGTGGGGTCATCTGGTAGTCAAGAGCCAGGACTTCAATACAAGCCTGGTCTAGGTTTCAGCTTTGTGTGGCCCCGGACAAGTCACTTCACAAGCCTCAGTTTTCTCTTTTGTTCAGTGCATTGATGTAAGGTTTAAATAAGATCATACATATAAAGCCTTAACATACAGTTCTTTGCATATAATAATCATTCATCAAGTGTTCACTGCTGTTACTAAGATCCTCATTCTGAAAGCAACTAAAAGGTCCTTCAATGAAAAAAAAAAACAAATTATAATGCATCAAAATTCAATGAAATAAGTATTTTTTATTATTATTAAAACTAATAAAGAGGACATGAAGAACATTATGGAAAATATTGTCAAAATTAAATTTTAGCACTGGTAATCAGCTATACCCCAATACACAATAAAAAATTTAAAATTAAACAATTTTCTTGAAGAAGAAAGCAGAATACTAATGGCTACATAAAAACATACATACACAAGCACACAGACGAAAAGATGGGGAAATGAAATATACTTGTTTTGTGCACATTTAAATGTGCAAATTTTTAATCCAGTGACTCTACTAAGAATTTATCCCAGTAATCATGAACCTGCAAAAAAGTTATAAATTCATCAGAGGGGGAATTCTCTATAGTGGTCCAGCAGTTTAGACTTGGTGCTTTCACTGTCGAGGGCCTGGGTTCAATCCCTGGTTGGGGAACTAAGATCCTACAAGCTGGCTGTGCAGTTGGCCAAAAAAAAAATTCACCAGAGTATTTTTTAAATATAAAAAAGAAAAGGAAGCAGTTAGATATCCATTCAATCCAAAGGATTAAATAAATTACATTAAGTCCATCTGATCACTTAAATGGCCATGAAGTAAAATATTACTGATGCAAAATCTCAAGATACATCATTACAAATCCCTCCCTCTCTGAGGATATTTCTCATTGTATTGTGCATTTCTCATTGTATTGTGCTTCACAGACACTGTGTTTTTTACAAATGGAAGGTTATGGCAACCCTGCATTAAGTAAGTCTAAAGGCACCATTTTTCCAACATCATTTGTTTGATGTATCATATTTTGCTAATTCTCGCAGTATTCCAGACTTGTTCATTATTAGACTTGTTATGGTGATCTACGATCAGTAATCTCTGGTGTTACTACTACTAAGACTTGCTGAAGGTTTTGATGATAGCATTTTTTAGCAATAAAGTATTTCTTAATTGAAGTATATACTTTTTTTGGCCATAATTTAATTTACTGTCTAAAAATTATGTCTGCTTATTACACGTTTAATAGACTATACTGCAAACATAACTTTTATACGCACTGGGAACACCAAAAAAATTGTGTGACTTGCTTTACTGTGATACTCACTCTACTGTGGCAGTCTGGAACGGAACCTGAAATATCTCCCAGAGCTGCCTATGAACTCCACAGACGCAGGGATCTTTAGTATGTTCACTATGTACATCACCAGTGCCTAGATTGATGCCCAGCATACAGAAGGCATTAAATAAAATTTTAAAAAGAAATATTTTTAAAAATAAATTTTTTAATTTAAAAAGAAAGAATACAATTTTAAAAGGTGGTTACAAAACAGGAGCCAAATGCCATAAAAATAAAAATATATGTATACAAACAGATCTATCTGTAAAAGATACACACACAAATCTATAAAGTTTGTGTACACAGATAATTATAGAAAAATAGAAAAGTAAACAGACCAAAATGTTTCCAGTGGTTATCTCTGGATGGTGTGATTATAAGTTATTTTCTCCCCTCTTTTCCTTTCTGTATTTTGCAAATTTCCCTTTACTTTTGTAATCAAGGAGAAATAGTGTAGGGCCAAGAGGGAAACTTCTAAAGTCAGGGGCTCATTTCAAGAAGGTTTGTTCTAGAATTTTCCTTACCCCCCTGTTCTCCGGCTCTGGCCTCTGTCCTTGAGGACGGGGAGGGGTCTTCTCTCTGAAACAGAAACGGTGTAAAGTCAGTCCATTAGGAAACGCTTTGATCTGTTTCCTGAGTGGGGGAGCCCTTCACCAAAAAGGTCAAGGCCAGGGCTCCTTTTCGTGCCATGCACATGAACCAATGCCCAGTCAGATCAACTATCAACTCTGTGCTACGTGCAATTGCCTTTCCCTAGTGTGTAGCCTGGTGGGCTGCAGTCCATGGGGTAGCTACGAGTTGGACATGACTGAGCGACCTCACTTTCACTTTTCACTTTCATGCACTGGAGAAGGAAATGGCAACCCACTCCAGTGTTCTTGCCTTGAGAATCCCAGGGACGGGAGAGCCTGGTGGGCTGCCGTCTATGGGGTCGCACAGAGTAGGACACGACTGAAGCGACTTAGCAGCAGCAGCAGCAACAGCAGCAGTGTGTAGAAAACCAGAGAGAAAATCCACTTGCTACAAGATGCTCATCAGATTGCTCTTGGCTTACTCCTCTAATAGAGAGCTGGACCCAGACTGGTTATGACTGCCAGTGGGTCACTGTGTCAAAAACCCAAAATCCAAATTGGAACAGAAGATGGCCTGTCAGCAGAGAGGGCTGAGATTCAGGGTCTCTCTGTTCCACCCCATCACCTTCAGCTTTATGTCCCACTACTCTTGGGCAAGTACTTTGCTCATTACCCATCAGGCAGCAGGCTATGACAGACACCACTTCTGAAGTGCTTGTGGGTTAAAGGGGCTGTAAAATATCACACTACTGTGTAGAAGGCACTTCTTTAATGGAGGTGCCAACTGAATGGAGCAGGGTGCAAGCACCTAATGTGGGGAGGAAAGGGGGCTTCAAGGAGGAGGTGACTTTAGGGCTGCTCATTAAAGATGGAGAATTTATAGAGGAGGAGCGGGGAGTTGAGCAGGACCAACAGGGTAGAAAGGGCAAAGGGACAATAAATACAAAGGCTCATGAAGGTAAAAGGGTTAAGTGTGTCCCTTAAGGGAAGGCCAATGTGTCTGGGTACAGGGTATGCTGGAGTGGGGTGGAAGGTTAAGAGACACTGCAGGAGTTTGGGGCAAGGGGGTGGAGGGAGAGAGAGAGAGAGAGAGAGAGAGAGAGTGAGTGTGTGTGTGTGTGTGTGTGTGTGTGTGTCTATGTGTGTGCCTATGTGTGTGTGATGCTGGAAGAGATAGAGTGTGTGGGGGAGGAGCTGCAGGAAGAGAGTGTGTTTACGTGTGTGTGTGCGTGTGCACGCACCACACCATGCAGGCTCTCAGTACTTGTGTCTACAGCATGCCAGACCTGCTCATGCCTCCATCTCCAGAAATCTCAGACCCCAGCAAGTCTCCCAATCCCGTTTCCTCCCCCTGACTCTCTACATCACTGCTACAGCCACCGCCCTCCCTGCAGATCCTCCCGCTGGATACCCTGCTTCCCAGGCTCCCTCACAGCACTCTGCACACCTGCGGTGGTGGAGTCTGGCGTGCTGCCCAGCACATGACCAGCCCACGAGCAGGTGCTCAGAGCACGTCTGTTACAGCCCAGCAAGTGGCAACCTAGCTCCGCTCCCCTCCTGGCTGACTCCCATTTGGATCTCAAGCGTCTGGAAACTGAGGGTCTCTAAGCACCTACTAAAGGGTGGGGGTGAGGGGTGCTGAATGGAAGTGAGTATGTGTCCACGGGGAGCAGTAAGAGGGGCCCCATGGACTCACCTGGGGTCCTGCTGCCCAGTGCTGCCCCTGCCATAGAGCGGGATGACCTTGTCGCGGCTGATGCCAGCTTTGCAAACTGGACACACCTGTCTGTTAGGTCTCGTCTCCAACCACTGCAAGCAGGAGAGAAAAGTGCATGAAGGGCGGAAGCCCACCAGGGTGGTCTGTCAGAGCCAGCAGAGGACCAGAGGTCTCACACTGGAAACATGAACACCAGCAAGGAACATCGCAAGGAACCCAAGTCTCTCATCCTGCACCTGGCACCTGATAAATATTTACTAGTGGTGCAATCAAAATTGCCTTTAAATGCTATCATAATTAAACAGGCTTTTTAATGCTTCGTTCTCTCACGGGGCTTCCCAGCAGGAAGAAACTACAGGCCTGGAGCTGTGTCAAGAGGTCTGACAGACCCAGTCTCAAGTTAGGCTGCAGATATAACAAGGGCTTCCCAGGTGTCACAGTGGCAAAGAATCCACCTGCCAAGCCGGAGATGTAGGTTTGATCCCTGGGTGGGGAAGATCCTCCGAGAAGAAAATGGCAACCCACTCCAGTATTCTTGCCTGGGAAATTCCAGACAGAGGAGCCTGGCGGGCTATAGACCATGGAATTGCAAAGATTCAGACATAACTGAGCACGCACATGTAAGTGTAACAAACTTTATTTTTCTTTTTGGCCATGCCATGTGTTATGTAGGATCTCAGTTTCCCGACCAGGGATTGAATCTCCACCCCCTGCCTTGGGAGCACAGAGTTTTAACTATCGGACCCCAGGGAAGTCCCAAAATAACAAACTTTAAATCTCCACCTCCTCAACAGGTCAATTGTATGATCCTGACAGTCATATTTTTCTGTTTCTTATTTTTACAGCATTTCCTCAACAACTATGTACCTTAGTCATCAGTATCTAGACATAAACTGACCATTTTCTGGTTATTTACTATGTGCTAAGGATAGATTCTTCTTATTATCTAAATTTGCTTAGTGTTTTTTAATGCATTTCCATTAATTTGTGCATTCAACTACTTCTTTCAAAATTAAAAACAACAATCCCATTTTGAGTTTTCTAGGTCCTTTCCCTGGTTGTATTAAAATAATTTCAGTTTTCTCAAAAACAAAATTAAAATAAAAATACATTACGTTAGTGTCTTTGTAGACATTAGATACTGATTTATAATCTCTCTCTCTATACATATACACACACATACAAACACACTCAATATTTATCTTAAAGCATAAATTGTACCTTTAGACACAATGATACGTCATTTATCACACAAATGTGAATCTAGAATTTCAGGGCAAGGAGAACGCAGCATCTGACGGTTTTATACCCTACTGCCTTTATTTTACTGTCAAAAGCGTGAAAATGTGCTACGTGCTCTCTATCGATTTAGAACAGACGTGCTCTACCAGGTTCCACTGGGGTCAGAATGCACAGCCTGGAAACGCAGTGGAAAGCCCTCTCGCTTCCTCTGCTTCTCCCGTTCAGATTCTGAGGCTCCAGCGGTCTGGAACTTCTAACCTCCCTCTATATTCCCAAGCCACCTACGAGTACAGGGCTTGACTGCCAACAACCATGGAGACTGTCAGCCAGCAGCGATTATTCACAGCCAGTCATCAATGCCAGGCCCCGCTCTGTCCCACCAAGCAGGCGCCTGGGTCTTGGAGAAGACTTACCAACTGGTTTTCATAATAATCAAATGCTGGGAAAACAGACTTTTTCATAGAAGCTCTCCATTGAGACGAAAAGAGTTCTCCCCTTCCTAGTATTTTCAAGGCCTTTAAGGCTAGAAAGAGTGCTGATATGATGGGAGGTACTTTTTATAGAAACACAATCTCAACAATAAAATCTAACATACTATCACATCCAATCTGATTTACACATGAGGGAATGAGACCCAGAGAGGAGCAGCTTGCCAAAGCCACAAAGGCCACTGGCAGCAGTCAGGAGCACCCCGCCTGGGACGCCACTGACCTCTTGTTTCATCAAGTGGCTGTCAGCAGGCAGGTGAATACACAGGGTTAGGGGGAACACAGGCAAATGAGCCCACAAGCAGGGGAGATTGCAGCTGCTGACAGCAGTCTCCTGAGACCAGGGGTGTCTTGTGCAACCACAGCTGATGAAAGACAAAGTAAAATGAAATGCATCTTACCTGATGTAAACACGGCCAACTGCAAGAGTCCCCAGGGCAAGCATTCATCAAGGAGAAAGAGAAAGGGGGAAAGGTAAAAAAATGATTTCGTTAACAGAAACACTGGGTGTGGTGGGAGCAGAGAAAGGGGCAACAGGACTGAACTGTGGAGTACTGCAGCCCACTGAGAGCCTGTGGGGACTGATGGTATCAGAAATTAGCAAAGACTGAGCTAAAGCCACAGAGGAAGAGAAGCAATGGAGACAAGACCCGAGTCTCTACCCTCGGAGTCCCACTACTTATGAAGATCCCCAGGCTCCAGACCCTCCCCAAACCAGCTTCTCTACAAATCGACCTCTGGGGGGGTTACGACCTCTGAAGGAAACCAACAAAAGCTAAGGATCCTCCGTGCAGGGAAATTCACGGGGGCATCCTCACACACACACGCACGTGCACACATGTCCTATTTTAGACTCAACTTCAGTGGGTTCACAGCCTCCTCAGGCCCACAAGGAAGGTGGGATCTAGACCCAATTTAACAAAATCTTCAGGCTGTTCTCAGCCCTGAGAGCTCTGCAGGCAGGAAGCAGCTTAAAAGTTCAAGGGCACGGTAAAGACATTGTGAAATAATGGAAAGACGGGGACACTGCTTGGCAGAAAGGTCTACATTCAGCTTAGGGAGAGACTGCTGCCTGACTTCTCATTTTACAAATGAAGAAACCAAACTCTGAAACATGAAACCACTTGCCTGTGGCACCAGGACTAAAACAGAAGTCTGGGCTTCCCTGGCGCAGTGGTAAAGAACCCTCCTGCCAATGCAGGAGACATGGGTTCAATCCCTGATCTGGGAAGACTCCACATGCCACAGAACAACTGAGCTCATGCACTACAACTACTGAAGCCTGAGCACCCTACACCCTGCCATCTGCAACACGAGAAACCACTGCAACAAGAGGCCTACAACGAGAGGCCTGCAACGAGAGGAAAACCTGCTCAGCAGCGGAGATTCAGCACAGTCAAAAACAAACAAAACAGAAGTCTTCTGGCTTCCAGTTTCCTGTCCCTCTGCTGCCCAGCACTGGGTGCAGGAGACATTTACAGAACTGAAGGAAAAGTTACTCTACCTCCAGATTTATTCTTTCTCTCTTCATTCATTCATCCACTCAACCAACAAACACTTGGTGCATGCCTACCAAGCGCTAGGACAGTAGAAAACGCAGACGCAACGTATCTCCTCTGGACTCAGACGATAATTCCTTTCCCAATTACTGAACTTTACCCTCATAACCCAGAACACACAACCTCCCTGGACATAACAGACACCTGACTCCAACGTTAACCCTGCAACTCCATTCCCAACAGAGCAGAGGGCACCCCAAATTGTGGCAGCTCTCCAGTGGCAACTTCCCTCACAGGCTGCAGGGGAGAAGACAGGGTGCCTCTCCAGGAAAAATTCTGGATTCTAACAATGATGATGGTCACTCCCAGGCATTAAACAACCACTGTGTGCCAGGCTATGGCTGAATGACTATTCCTGTTTCCATGTCACTCAACAGTCGTCACACTAACCTTCGAGGCAACTGTCTCCACTTCACAGACAAGGAAGCTGGGGTTCAGAGCAAGGACAGCAGATTTGCTTGGGGACAAACCACTAGGGTTGGAAGCATTTGTTTCATTTTTGAATGTGTTCTTTCCAATGGTACCCTGACTGAATTCTTAATTTTTTAAAATCTTGGTTTTATGATACCTCAGTCACAAAACTAGAGTATCTTCAATTTCTAAGAGAGGGCTGATGACAAACAGTTCTTGCATAAAACTTAATAATCAAAGCAAGAGCCTCCAAAAAAAAAAATCGCTAATAAATTTATCCTTTTCCCTGTTGCCAATATAAACTTACTGACACGTTATTTAAATGACCCTTTCTTCACACCAATCCTCTGCTCAAAAATATTCAACAGCTCCATGTTCTGCTTAATCAAATCTAGGTTTGACAATCTAGCCCAATCCTCTTCTAACCCTCTTGCTTCTAATACTTCCTTGCCCACACAGCAGCTTCAGGTGTCACATGAACCTGACCATGCAAACCACCTGCCTCGGGCGGCACGCTTTGCACCTTACCTGGCTGGCACTCTCATCCCTCTCGTTTACCCAATTTAACCCTCAGGGTCCAGCTCAAAAGCAAGAGCAAAAAAATAAATCAATAAAATCTTGACATCCACCCAGATTCTCAGAGCCAGGAGGGGCTTCTATAAGCACCAAGGCTGAAATGGACACGGACTCTGCCACTTCATTTTGATATACGTAAAATATGGTAACAAACATCAGGATCACAGCTAAAACATACCATTTCTACATGCTCTTCTAAGTCACTGAATGCTCCCAAACAACCCTATAAAATGAAGCACTGTGTGTGGAAGCACCTTGCCCACGGTCACTCAGGAGGAAAGTGGTGGAGTCAGGATTCAGGGCAAGATCCTTGCTCAGGGCCATTGCACTGTAACTGCCTCTTGGCTCAGTGCAGCAAGTGGGCATGGAGAGGTGCTCACTAAATGGTGAGCACTGTCACTTCAGCGATGGGGTCAGGGAGCCCAGGGTGGGGACAGGACCTGTCCAAGGTTACTCAGTTTATCAGCAGCACAGCGGGGATGAGAACCCAGGTCTCCTGCCTTTGGGCCTGAGTATATCAGGACCCAAATGCTCCAAAACTGTCCAGGGCCACAAGCTTTTTAGACTTGGCACGTGTGCCCCAGAAGAACGGAAGGGTACTGACCAGAAGAGGTGGCCGCACAGGCTGATGACGGCGTCCTTGGCTGTGTCCAGGCAGATGTTGCACTCAAACGTGCTGTCCTGGCCCCCGCTCTCACCAGCGCCGTTGCTGCTGCCACTGGGCCCCCCCGCACTGGAGCTGTCCGGGGACGCAGGGGCTGAGGGCCCCTTGCTTGCCATCCTTGGCCGTCAGCAAGCTCGGGGTGAAGACTCTCCCCAGGGAAATCTGAAAGGCAGAGACATGATTGCCCGTTTCTGCAGCCCACTCTCTGTGCCCCGCTCCACACCAACACCCCCATCTTCTCTCACGCCTGGAAATTCAGATTATGACTGAACCCTTGAGACTTCCTAGAAGTGGCAGAGGGTGGCAGTCGTGGGGTGTTAGCCAGAGAAAAATGACTCAGAAACTTTCCGTGAATGTAGCCCAGAATGGACCACGTAAATAACAGCACACAAGAAGAAGACAGCCTCCACTGGAACCAGGACCCCGTCTCAGTGTATTTCCATTCTCCCGGGGAACTGCCCAAGTGATAAATACACGCTCAATCAGACTGAAAGTTCACAGGCAGTGCTTGTAACTATGGACGGCCTCTATGCTGGTGGGTGAGTCTGCTCAAGCCAGAGGATTGTGACCAGCACACACCAGAATACAAAGAAAACCCTGGAACCGTGAAAGGTTAGGAAGCTGGCAAGGACAAAAAGTCATCTGGTCCAACATTTTCCACACTGCCATCTTTTGCATTTTCCCTTCTGCTAAGCTGGAATCCTATCTACCTTATTTTGTCTAAGTCTACCAACTTTCAATAAAGAGAAGGCTATATCCATGCTGAAAATAGAAAATCAGTATCACCTACCGTAAGTAAAAAATAAATATAAACATAATAAAGGAAAAGCTTTTACCCCTCAGGAAAACTGCAGCATGAGACCTCTTGGCTGACTAATGGATGCGGGGCTGAGGCTGGGACTCCTGACACAGTCTGTATTCACTCCACCACTGCACCACCACAGACCAAGCTGGGCACCACACGCGGGGAGAAACAGACCACCGTTTATGACCACCTCCAGTTCAAAGATCCACCAGGAGTTGAACAAGAACAAGCATGAGAACACCACCAAAGGATACCCAGAAATTCTAGCTGCAGAGTAAGAATTGGTCACCTCAGAAATTCCAAGG
Organism: Bison bison bison; assembly: GCF_000754665.1. Lineage (NCBI taxonomy): Eukaryota > Metazoa > Chordata > Mammalia > Artiodactyla > Bovidae > Bison > Bison bison. The sequence goes on along the minus strand of NW_011495054.1, from coordinate 13,252,851 downwards.
GGGAAATGCTAGCTGACTACCAGTCAGAGAATCAGAGGCTTGGATGCTGGTCACAGTTGAGCCTCCAGCTTGCTTATAGTGGTTCCAAGACCACTTGCTAGGTGGTCTTGAAACCCTCCCTTCTCCTCTCTGGGCCACGGTTTCCTCATCTGTAAACTGAGGCACTGGACTCCATGGTCTCCAGGTGCCCTCTCCTGCTCTGAGACTGCTGCGGCAGGCCATCCCACTCACTCTCTCCAGCGCAGGTAGGCCCACCACAAGTCTGGGACTCACCCCTGGAGCAACAGAAGACCTCCCTGATTTCAGCTTCCAGGGTACCAAGAGATAAGGACCAAAAGGCCACAGTCCCTTCAGGCCCAGGGCCTTCCTACACACCACGGACTTGGAACTCAGCGTCCACGAGCACCCCTCACCACGACAGCAGCTCAGTGACTTGAGCAGGGAGAGGCAGCCAGCTCAGCACCACTTTTTCACTCAGTTACATCATTTTACATAATGTCCCAGAAGAGCAGCTGGCTGCCAGCAGCACAGCACTGTTCTGGCCTCTGCTCCAGGTCTTCCCTGTGGTCCAGGGCTTCCTCCTCTCCACAAGTCTACTCTCTTCTTCACAGCATGGAGCCTGTCTGTGAGGGCCCCATTATGGCCTTTCTTTGTCATTCCAACTCAAGCACCCTGACACGTGTGTTTCTTTAAAAAAAAAAAAAATTATTTTTAAATTAAGGACTATATGTACAGATGTGGAAAGACAACCTTCAGTCAGGTTCACTGATGGATCTTAATGAGAGTCGCCTGATGTGATGCACAGGAAGCACACAGCACCAATAACAAAGTGTCCTCGCCCTAAAACACAGACTCTAATCAAGTCTGTAAAACAAATGACCATTTTCAGAAAATACGGGGCACAGAGGCACGTGTTAAACAACTCCAGGGAGCTGCAATCAGCAAATTCAGAATGTAGGAGTTTCTACAGGACAAGTAACCAAAGTTCTCCAGAAAATAAACAGCGCAGAGTTATAAACTGAGACTTGAGACACACCAGCCACTGGCAGCAGGCGGGTCTCACTGGAACCAGATTCACACAAACCACCTGCTCAAAGACGTTTGTGAGATGGCTGACAAAAACCGACTCAGCCTGGGCATTAGTTTATATTAAAGAATTACTGTTACTTTTATTGGTTGTGATAATGGCATATTTAAATTTTTTTCACCTGCTAGATATGTACAATTAAGTCTTTATGAAGGAATGAGAAAATGTTTGGGACCTGCTTTAAAGTACTCGAGGGGGAAAAGTGAAAGTGGAAAAAAAAGATGAAACAAGAACGAGGAAGTTGATGTTGCAGCTGGATGATGAATGCGGATTCATCGCATTATTTATGTGTGCTTGAAAATCTTCCATAATAAAAGGTACTTTACAAAGAGGTCAGGCTGCAGGAGAGTATAAGTTTATTTAGGTGAGAAGAAATAGATTATATAAATGAGTGTACATCCACACATTCACAAAGAAAATGTCTACACCGCACACACTATGAACTATCAAGTCATTTCTGGGATTAGGAGGGCTGGGGAACTTTGCAGGTGGGGGTCAGAGGTCCTCCCTGTTTATAATACTGACATTTTTACCTGTATTCTAAAGTCAGACAATAACAATGCCCTTAAAAAACTTTTTCCCTGATGTTTCACTTCCCAAACCTGAGAGTTCTGAGCTGAAGTCCTGGCTCCACACTGACCAGCCGTGTAAAGGCCTGTGAGTAAAAGCCTTGATGGCTTGAGTATCTCACCAGAAAAATGAAAATGTCACACCTCCTACAGGCTGCTAAGGTGGCCGTATGAGATAACACAGTGACTTGTAGGAGCCACCAAGGTAGGAGGGGGCTGCTGCTGTGGGGAGATGCACATACACCCACTGCCCCCAACTCACTGCCCTCTCCACTCACTGGCCCTACAAGGCTCCACACAGCACATTTCCTACAGAGGCCTAAGGGGACAATCGGGGTCATGGCAGGTGGCAGGGTAGGAATGGCCAGGGGACAGTGACAGGTCACCTCAGAGTTTGCAGGGAATAGCAGTCCTGCAGCAGGCCAGGCACTGGGACAGGCCGGCATGTGCCGACTCTAGGTAGACCGTATCACTTTCATTCTAATTCTTAGCAGACTGATCACGTGGTCCCTACCTAAGCTCTAGAGCTTCATCCCAGTAGGCACTCAAATATTTGCTGAGTGAGCGGGTACAGACACACATAACTGGTTTCAGTCAACTCCCAGGCCGGCCGCTCACACAAGCTCTCTCTGCAACGTACCCTGGGCCCCATCCCCCAGAGCCTCCTCTCCCCACCTCCTGCCTTCCCTCAGGCACAGGAGCCTCACTGCACCAGGCCCTTCCCCGGGTCCATTCACTGAGCACCTGCAGAACACGATGTGGACAGAGCCTCTGGGACACTGGTCTAGAGAACAGAGGGCCCTGTCAGCTCAGGAACCAGATAGAGTAGAGAGGAAGTAGACCCCGGGCATATGTGCGCTGCCATCCTGCTGAAAGCTGGCCTGGTCCCCGGAAGGCCTCGATTTAGACCTGACCACAGAGGAGCCCTGCAGCAGTCCATTGTGTGCCCTTGTCCCTACGCCTACCGTTCTTCACTCCTGATCTGAACGCACTTCCCAGTTTTCAAAGCACATTCACATCTACTACCACTTCTGACTCTCACTCCACTTTACAGAGGACGTCAGGCCAGAGATGTCAGACAACCTGCCCAAGGTCAGGCCACTACACATGTAATAATTCTGTGCCCGATTCTGACTTTCCAGCACATCAGCACTCTTTCCACTCTTACCTGTTGCCCCTTTAACATGCAGCATTACAAAATTAAACATCTGGTCTTTGCTTTTCCTCAAATGTATTCCTCTAACTTTTTTGTTCTTTGCAGTGATTGCAAAGCAAACTCACCCTTCATCCATCTATGCCTGAGACCAAAGGATCTCTACTCCAACTACAATGGAGGCCTGGTGCTACTACCTGGGGTGACAGAGTCATAAAGAAGAGTAAGACCATGCTGAGTCCCTGGAGTCTAGAATAGGAGCTAATTATAATAATCTTTAACAAGGAGCTCCATCAAACTTGCCTGTTTTTCCTAAACACGGCAGCCTCCCAGAGATCTGGTTCCTAGACTCCCTCAGTGATTTAAACAGGACCTGGAACTGGATGGTGGGATCTTTGATCTTCATTGTAGGATCTTTAGTCGTAGCATGTGGGATCTAATTCCCTGACCAGGGACTGAACCCGGGTTCCCTGCATTGGGAGTGAGAAGTCTTAGCCACTGGACTATCAGGTAAGTCCCAAGAACGTGTATTTTAAATAAGTGTCCCCACAGTCCACTCCAGATGATTCTGATGAAGTGTTCTGGAAAATCAGCTCTCAAATAGTAGAACTCTACCAGAATGCAGTTTGGAAAGACAATAACCTCAAGGCTTGTCCTTCAGAATGCCCAACCCCAGCTACAGCCCACAGGGACCACGGAGAAGTCAGGTCAACTCAGGGGGCAGGCAGGGGCAGGGACAAGTCTGCCTCAGACCAGCCAGCACCTGGACCATCCGTGACAAAGCTGATCATTTAAAGAACAAGTTCATACCTTGCTCTGAAAAACATCTCTAAATCTGAGATGTCCAAGGCACCACACATAGTGCTGGGACTAAGGCAGGTTTGTAATACTCCATGATCCCTTAGGAACACCAAGCCTGGCAGCTGGAGTGGACTGACTGAGCATCCTCACTCCTACGACCTTCCCAGAGCTGGCCTGGCTTACCTCACAGGATCGAAGCAGAAGAGAGAAAGCGAGAGTTGCATATCCCTGAAGGAACTACCAGGGAATGTGAGCTCGTGAAGAAATCTCTTTGCAGTACTCTTGTGTTCAGTTCTCAGGTCCTAGAGAAAACTGCAGGAATGCATAATCTTCCTTCCCTGCCCCTTTAACTCTAAGAATTCCTTGACCAGAGTGTACAGAGACATCTGGAAACGTTGGTTCTAACTATGAAGATTACAGATTTGGATGATAAATAACTAGCATGATGTGAGAGGTGATCCCGCAGAGGTCTTGCTTCTATGGGCAGACACGTGTTCACAAAGAAGTCTTCTGTCAGGAACAGTGGCGAGCCCCAGCCTGTCTTCACGGCTCATCAGGCTGCTGCTGGACACACAGGCAGAGAGGGAACCCACATTCTAAGAATGTCGACATCATACTCACAGAAGGTTAGAGTGGGAGGAAATCTAAGTAAGAGGGTGATTGAACTCGGAACACACAGAAACCAGGCCCTAAAATTTTGGCGTCTACGTGAAGTTTTGGTCCCACAGTTAGCTCACAGAGGCCCAGCCCTCAAATACAGGACCAAGGGCATGAGTGGACTTTCAGGCCCAGAAGGACAGAGGAGGCTAAGCAATTGGCCTCTTTTCCTTAGGGCTGCACTGGTCCTTTTCTTGGGTATCTCTAATCTATCTGTCCACCCAATCCCATACCAACCATCAAAGATTTATTAATGATCCTATTTGCCAGGCATTCAAGGCATAAATAAAAAAGGGTTTCAGTCTAAAGGGAGATACAGGCAAGTGAACCAACAGGCAGCCCAGTGTGCTGACAGTGGTGTGTACAGAGCGCCCGAGGGCAGGGCTTACTGCTGACACAAGACAAGTGGACAACTCAATTTGCCAAGTTCAGCATGGTTGGAGCCCAGAGCTCATGTGGGGGTAGCAGGGCAGCAAGGTCTGCAACCGAAGCAGGAAGGAAAGCGTGGAAATCCTTGTGCCCTTCAGTCCTGGCCTGTCAGGCTGACATGCCCAGCTGAGCCACCTAACCCAGACCCACCTCACCTTCCAAAGGCTTCCATGATCCCAATGTCTCTTCCTTTCCCCACCCAGCTCCATCCCCTGGCTAAACTAAACTGGTAGATTCACACAACAGATTATAAGACCACTAAAAATTACCCTTCTATGAGGATTTTGGTTATGTGGGAATTTTTCTATATAGCATAAAGTAAAAAAAAAAAAAAAAGCAAAATAGAAAATTATATACCAAACTGAACATACTGTATGATATTAACAGGTTAAAAGATACAGAAAAAAATTGGAAGGGGCCCAAATGTTATCTGTAGTGTCTCTGGATAATGGAACCATGGGCAAATTTTTAAAGCTGCTTTTACACTTAACTGTACTTCCCATTTTTTCCATAGTAAGTACTACATTATTGAGACACAGAAAAATATGGGAAAATGTTAAATGTCCCAGAAGTTCAGATCTTAGTACAGGACAAAAAGGAAAGCAATCTGATTAAAGAAATCTATACTAACTTGTAATGATCCTTAGCATAATAATTATTTCAGACATTTCACATTTTGAAATTTTATTGATTTATATTTTTAATGAGTAACACTCATGTGGCTGAATTCAAAAGGCACAAAATGATCAGACTGAAAAGTCTCTCTCATCCATGCAACCTAGTCATCCTGTTCTTGGCCTTGGAGACCAATGGTTCTAGACTACATCTTTAAGACATATTCCAGCTTAGAACTGCTGGGTCAAAGGGTATCTAAAATTTGTAATTTTGTACCAACGCCTTTGAAAAAGGATGTGCCAATTTTTACTCCCATGAAAAATACACAAGAGTGCTTGTTACTCCCATCTTTGCCAACAGTATACATGTTTTCAAAAGAGAACGCATCCTAAGTCTCATGGGGAAAATAGGGTAATTTTGGCAGTTTGGGAAGATATTTTAAATTCACTAATTCATTTGCTAATTAACTATTAAAACCCATTATATCCCATGCACTAGACCAGGCCTTATAGGTAACAATTTCCAAACATAACACGTATTTGAGTGGAAACTCTAGGCTCAGCTGCTTCAACTTTCTCACATTGTCTTCAATTATTTGTTTTTCGGTGGGTTGTTTTTTTTTTTCAGTTATTATTATTGTTTTTTTTTTTTTTTTTTTTCTTTTTCCTTTTTGTGTTTGTGGCTGCGCTGCGTGGCATGCAAGATTTTAGTTTCTCGACCAGGGATCAAACCCACGCTTCCTGCAGTGGAAGCACAGAATCCCAACCAGGGGACCACCAGGGAAGTCCTATCTTCCATCATTTCTAAATCAAAAGTGTTTTAGCTTGTTTGGCATCAAGTGTCAATGACTTTTCTTAAAGCTTACCAGGTTTCATAGGCAAGGACAGGGTAGGATTCAGATAACCCCAGCACAAACTTTCAAGGACCAAAAGGCTGCCTTCTGTCATTCCTTATACCACTGTCTTAAAATGTTCTTTAACTTTTTATGGGCTTTTGTCCTTAAAAATCATCATGGCACAGAGGAATATGATGGCTCTGGGTTCAAATCTCAGATCCACCACTTACTCTGTGACCTCGCGCATTACCTTCTCAGGCCTTTTTTACCCATCTGTTAAAATGGGGCAATTACCTTCCTCACAGGGTAGTTGGAGGGATTAAAGAGATAAAACAATGAGGGCTGGCACAGAGTTAATACCCCTCCACTGAGGTTTCACAGAGCACACTGAAGGTGTAACTACTTCTTCACACTCCCCATGGATCTATGCAGTCAACAGATATTTATTTGATTAATTTGCTGAATGAATGAGTCAAAACTTCCCTTTCTGAATGAGCATTGTTCCTTGAAGGCATTGTAGATGAGACAGCAGAACTGTGTATGAGCAAATCCAGACCAGGACACGATTTTTGACCTGGGCAAAATCAGATTTCCCCCAACAGTGTTACAGTCAGGAGGGAACTGTTATATCTATTACCACTATGAGTAACATCAGCTGACACTGTGCTCAGCCCTTTACACAAACTGTCTCATCCAATCTTCACAACCTGCCTTCGAGGTAAACACTCCCTACCATATACAGCACCCCCTGCGATGTCAGATTGAGGTGCAGAGTAGTTAGGTCATTTGCCCATGGTCACAGAGCCAGTCAGAGGCAGTTTTCAACTCCCAAGCCAATGTGCTCAATTAAGTACCTCAATGATTCATTTGTATGTCCTCTCAAGTCCAGACCCAGACCCTAAGTGCCTTAGCACAGGGCTAGACACCTCAAGAGCACCTCATAAATGCGTGTGGGTTGATGGATCTGATGGCCAGGAGTACTTTGAACTGTACAACTCAAGATGAATCAAGGTAGCCAACTAAAGCCGTAGAAAATCAGTGTTCTAAAAGTACAAGACATTCTTCAGGGATGTTTTTCAGAACTGGAAATGTTACATAACTGTTTGAGAGTAATTTTTTTCTTAAGCATTGTCCAAAACTCTTCAACAAATATAAGGGAAAAAAAAAAAGATTATGGATATGGGACCATAGAAAGTTCAGGTTTTCCTAGATTAGTACCGATCTGTATTAGAGATAACACTACTCACACAGAGGATCAATTATTCACTGAACTGTCTTGCTTACTCCAGTTAAACACTCCCAGAGTCACATGCACAGTACGTGACAGACAGTATACATTCAATAAATATGTCAATAAACAAAAGGGAATTTGACAATTTCAGTTCAAACCAACATAACTGGATAAAACATTGTATCAAAGAAAGATCTTCAGAGTGGACAGGTCCTAGGCAAGCATGGTGAATTTCTAGTATAATACAGTGAGAGGAACAACCTAGAGCCAGAGGGCCTAGTCCAGCTCTCAGCTGGCCCTCTCAGCTAGGCCAGGGTCCTCACCTGCAGACGGGGTGATTGTGTGTGCCCTTGCTTTGTCATCCAAAACCTTTTCAAAGTGAGAGTTCAGCTTTTGTTTTCATGTGGCCAGTGAATTCTTATTCAATTCAGAGTCTACAAAATCTCATTAATTCAAATTTTATCTGAAGCTGAGGACCTCTGAAAAACTCTAAAGACAGAACATCAAGAAAATGAATAAGGTCAACAAGATTTAACTAGGTAACAACAAAACTGTCTAAGAGTTTTAATAACGTCAGCATATACTTGACAAAAACAATGATCCCACTTCTCCTAAGGTCCTAAGGAGGACCATCAGGAGAGCATGCATAAAACAGATCAGGGGAGTTCCCTGTCTAGTGGTTAGGATTTGGCACTTTCACTGCTGTGGCCTGGGTTCAATCCCTGGCCAAGGAACTGAGATCCCACAAGCCATAAGGCCAAAGCGGGGAAAAAAAAAAAAGACATTATCAACAGAGTAAGAAAGCAACTTACAGAGTGGGAGAAAATATCTGCCAGTCATGTATCTGAGGGATCAATATACTGAGTATATAGAGAACTCCTAAAACTCAACAGCAAAAAAATGAACAATCTAATCCAAAAATGGGCAGAGGACTTCAAAAGACATTTCCCCAAAGAACATATACGAATGGCCAATAACAACATGAGAAGATGCTCAACATCACTAATTATGTGGGAAATGCAAATCAAACCATGACATGCCATCTCATACCCATGAGGATGGCTACTACCAAAAAAACAAAACAAAACAGAAGACCACAAGAGCTGGCGAGGAGGTGGGAAACTGGAACCCTTGTGCGCTTTTGTTGGAATGTAACACGGTTCAGCTGCTGCGGGAAACTGTCTGACAGTTTCTGTATTCTGCAAAATGTCTAGTATGAGCACAAATTACTTTCACAATTAGAATTACTGGTGTGGGGATTTCCCTGGCAGTCCGGAGATTAAGACTCCACCTTCCAATGCAGGGGCTGCAGGCTTGATCCCTGGTTGGGGAGCTAAGTTCCCAAATGCCTTTGACCAAAAAATTTAAAAGAGCCAAAACATAAAATAGAAGCAATACTGTAACAAATTTTCAATAAAGACTTAAAAAATGGACCTTAAAAAATTTTTTTTAATTAAAAAAAAAAAAAAAAGAATAATTACTGGTGTGTGTGTTTTCCAGTCTAGTGAGAGCTGAATGCTTTGGAGTCCAGAGATGTATGAGGGCACTGGTAGCTCTGCCAACTCAGGTAGCAGCCCAAGGCCATCACCAGTCCTGACTTTGCCAACTACCTCTGACTCCTCGAGTCCCTGCCTGTGATCAGACAAACACAAGAGTAGCTCCTGAATGACAGCATCTCCTAGTGTTCTTATCATGTCTGGGGTGAGGCCGAGGTACCCCTTTCACTGGACATGGCCATCCCAGCTCTGCACAGTCAGCAGTGGTTGGGCTGAACCAAGCTCTGAGTGGTCAGCAGTTTCAAATGGCAACTTACTCTGAACTTCACGCTCAGTCACTCAGTTGTGTCCGACTCTTTGGTAACCCCATGAGCTGTAGCCCATCAGGCTACCCTGTCCATGGGATTTTTCAGGCAAGAATACTGAAGTGGGTTGCCATTTTCTCCTCCAGGAGATCTTCCCAACCCAGGGATGGAACCCGTGTCTGCTGCATTGGCAGGAGAATTCTTCACCGCTAAGCCATTGGGAAGCCCTTTCAACATGTCCAAATCCAACTGCATTCAGATCAGGGCGTTACTGGCATTGCCTCAGATTTTGCAGTTCACCTCATGCTGAATTACTTCAAGGGGCTTCAGGGGATCTGCACACTCTGAATATTCACATGCAAAACTGTACATGATGACAAGTAACTCAATTACAAAAGGGCTAAGGGTCTGAATAGACATTTCTCCAAAGAAGATGCAAGGATGTCCAATATGCACGTGAAAAGTTATTCAACATCAAGTCTTAGGGAAATGGGAAATGCAAATAAAACTACAATGAGATGCCACACCACACCCACTAGAGTGGAAAAAATAATAAAATAATAAAGGACAATAACAAGTGTTGAACAGGGCGTGGACAAAATGGAATTCTCATATATTGCTAATGAAAATATAAAATGGTGAGGTGCTGTGGAAACCAGTTAGGCAGGTCCTCAAAAGGTTAAAAAACAGAGTTGCCATATGACCTAGCAATTCCACTCCTAGGTATACACATCTAAAAGAATTCAAAATATGTTCACACAAAACTTTGCACATGAATGTTCAGAGCAGCATGTCATAACAACTAAAAGGCAGAAACAACTTATATGTTAATCAACTGACAACTAACCAAACAGTGCGTCCACGCAGTGGAATATTACTCAGCCATGGAAGGAACGCAGTACTGACACATGCTATGATGTGGATGAACCCTAAACACTATGCTTAATCAAAGAAGCCAGAGACAAAAGGCCACATACTATGTGACTCCAGATTAGTGGCTGTCAGGGGATGGGAAGAGGGAAGAGGAGGGAGAAACTGCTAACATGTACGGGGATTCTTCTTGGGATGATGAAGATACTCTGGAATTCAAACAGCAGTGAAGGCTGCATAACTTTGGGAACATTCACACATTAAAATGATGAATTTCATAATATGTGAATTTTATCCCACCCTCTCAAAAACTTTGAGAAACATCTACAAAATAATCGGTCAGCTCTCTTCAAAAATTTACAGTCAGGTTTCCCTGGTGCCTCAGTGGTAAAGAATCTACTTGCCAATGCAGGAGGCACTGCACTGATCCAGGAAGAGCACAGATGCCAAGAAGTAATTAAACGTCTGCACCACAGCTATTGAGCCTGCACTCTAGAGTCTGCAAGCTGCAACTACTGAACCCACTTGCCCCAACCACTCCAGCCTGAATGCCTAGAGCCAGTGCTTTGCAACAGGAGAAGCCACCACAATGAGAAGCCCACACACCACAACTGGAGAGTAGCCCCCACGCTCTGCAACTAGAGAAAAGTCCACACAGCAATGAAGACCCAGAACAGCCAAAATGTAATGAATGAATAAATAAAGTTATCTTTTTAAAAAAAGTTTACATTCATGAAAGCCAAAAAAGACTGAGCGACTGTCTCAGATTGAACAGACTAAGAAGACTTGATACTAAATGCAATGTGGGAAACTAGATTGGATCCTGGAACAGAAAAAGGATATCAGTGAAACAAATGGCAAAACTTGAATAAAGCCTATAGTTAGTAGTACGGTATTTATCCTAAATTTATCAGGTAATTTTATTATGGTTATGTAAATGTTAACATTAGGGACAGCTGGGTTAAGAGTATGCTTGAAGTTTATGTGTTATTTTTGGAAGTCTAAACTCATTTCAAAAGAAAAAGAAAAAAAAGTATATGGAGCAGGTCAGCGGTTGGCAAATTTTTTTCTGAAAAGCACTGTATAGTAAATACTTTAGATTTAGCAGATCATATGGTTTTTGGAGCAATTACTCTACTTTGCTGCCAAAAACAGTATGTAAATTAACAGATGTGGCTGTGTTCCAATAAAGCTTTATTGATAGAAATAGATTTGATTTTCTTTTAATTTTCACATATCAAAAAATATTCTTCCTCTTTGGATGTAATCTACACCATTAAAAAATGTAAAAACCATTCCCAGCTCACAGGCCACACAAAAACAGGCAGTGGGGTCAGATTTGGGCCCCAGGCCAAAGACTGCAGACTCCTGCTCCAGGTCAGAATTTGCCAGTGTGCTTCCATTACCCGCCCCCCCAAAAAAAAGTGCTTCACATCAATTAAGTTTGGCAACACTAGATTAAACAAGGTTAGGCACATTTCTTATCGACGTCTCAGTGCCTTTGACAAGATACTACACGCTGAGAAGCTCTAAGAAGGGGTACTCATACATAGCTTTTTCCAAACTTACTTTAACCACAGAATATTTTTTTCAGAGGCTTCTCTTCAGACTAGCGGCCTGAAGAACACATTATGGAAATCCTGATTAAGGTACTTTTTTAAAAGGAAAACTTCAGATTGAAAAGTTTTAAAGACACCACCAAATTAAAACCATTTTACTCAGCACCTGGATAACATCTGAATAAGCACTTCACAACTTAAAAAAAAAAATTCTAGGAAACACAAAAAAGGGAGGAAGAATAAACACAAGCACGAAGTCTTGGCTCAAATCTAACCTTTTTTTGGCAAAGGCATGTCAGCAGGATTGGGTCATAATATGGAACCTCTGTTCCATTGGGCAACCTAAGCATTCTAACTGGTTTTTAAAAAGGGATCTGCTTGGAGTTTTGTAAATCACAAAATAAGGAGCTTTGATGTTTTATTAGAAAACTAAAGACACGCTAGAAGCATTATCTGCAGATTACGGCTGAGGATGAACTGGCAAGTCAAGTCCATCAAAGGACTGGTTTTAATGCTGAAGTTAGCCAACAGATTGCAAAAATTCTCTCAGTAGACACATCATCTATAACAACACACTGCTAGAGAGAGGAAGGAGAAGGCAATGGCACCCCACTCCAGTACTCTTGCCTGGAAAATCCCATGGATGAGGAGCCTGGTAGGCTGCAGTCCATGGGGTCGCTAAGAGTCAGGCACGACTGAGCGACTTCACTTTCACTTTTCACTTTCATGCATTGGAGAAGGAAATGGCAACCCACTCCAGTATTCTTGCCTGGAGAATCCCAGGGACAGAGGAGCCTAGTGGGCTGCCATCTATGGGGTCGCGAAGAGTCGGACACAACTGAATCGACTTAGCAGCAGGAGCAGAGGAAGAGGAATTTATGTCCCGGGGCTGGGGGGAGGCTGGCCTGAACAACCTCAAGGGGATCTTTCAGACACAGGCTCCTCAACTCTGAGTCCAAAGAGTTTACTGGGTTTTCCTCATCAATCACAAAGTCTTCAGATTCATTTCCAAGTTGTTCTAGGAAAATAAGCTCCAAACCGAGGGGGTGGGGACCCTGCTTTGTTCTTCATTCAACAAACATTAATGGCCCTGATCAGATGGGGCATTCCCAAGTCCTTGAAAAGGATGGTACACAGAACAAGGAAGAGATTACATAAATTCAGACCCACTGGCCTCACTTTTAGGAGATGTAGGCTGGGGGGACATAGATGTTAAAAAAAGAGGGCAGAAAAAAAGAAGTCAGCACCAGAGAAGACTTAAAAAAAGACTTAGAATTAGCCACTTTAAAGTTGAAAAGGACTTTCATCTAAAAACTCCTGCGACAGGAAGTACAGCACCTCTGGAGGCAATCCATTCCATTGCTGGTCCCCTGTGACCACCCTTAAGTTCTTTAATTAAAATCTTGTCTTCCTGTAGAATCCACCTATTGGTCCTAGTTCCTGCCTCTTTCAACAGCAAAGATGAAGTGGAAGCTCTTTTCACCATAACATTGTTTTCGATGACAGTTCCCTTCCATTGCTCTCTTTTCTGGGCTAAACACCACCGCACCCTCTTCCAAAGATACTGAAGGAGTTCCAGTTGCTCAAAGCAAAGAATGGATTTCTAGAACCCACAGCAAGAAAGCACGTACCATCAGTGGGTTTCAAACATGGGTATGCAGAGGACCCCCGAGGAGTATGTTCAAAATGCGGTTTCCCCGGTTCCGACCCAGATTCTAAATCAGAGCTCTTATTTAAGTCCTGTACTGGGAAGTATGCACCCCACGGCATTTCAAAGCACAGGCTGTGAGAACCGTATTTAGAGAAACACTGCCCTGTTTCACAAGTGAGGAAACAGACCTGGTACAGGGAAAGGACTCGGCACGGAAAGCATGACTGGCTGCTGGCGGCGAAGTCTCCAACTCTGGTCCTTCACTCCCAAGCCAACTCTATTCAGCCCGCTGCCCGGCCTCGGCCTCTCCACTGGGGGCAAACTCATTAAAAGCACCCCCTACGTGAGAAGCGGCCTCGACTGGGAGTCTGAGTGAGTTCCTGACTGGAGGAGAGAGTTTGTGGGAGCCTTCTCTCTACTTAGCCCTCAGTTTCCCCAAACTGTAATTGCTGGACAGAAGACCACAACATAATCCTGAACTCCCTCCTGGGACGAAGGGCCTGGGCCAGAGTCGGGCTTGAAGTCTTTGCGCTTCTGGGCTCAAGTGTCCAAGTCCGTGGGCCCGGTGAGGGCGGAAACCGATCCCCATCCCTCAACCTGGGCGGCCCCGAGCTGACCCCCCAACCCAACCCCTATGTACCTGCCTCTGCTCAGTTAACGCCGCCAAGGCCGCCCCAGCCTGTCAGCCCGTCGGTCGCTCAGCCAGTCTCTTACCTGGGTTAGTCTATCCGGCCGGACCTCGGAGCGCTTCTACGCGGACTCTGGTCAGCTGACGCCAAGCCGCCGCTTTCCGAGGAACTTCCGGCCCAAACCGGAAGAGGTTGGTCCATTGCGCTGTGCTCCGGGCCAGATACTGGGCTCTAAGGTTCCGCCTGCCGGGAGGAAGGGAAAAAACACAAGGACTGTCTGGAAGCCTTTGAGAAAGCCAAGGTGTGACCATGGAAAGGGTCAGACAAGCTTGGAACATTTTGGAACGGAATGTCTAAGGGTGATGGGAATCAGACTGACGAGAATATGTCAAAGGACCCATGAGCTAACTTGAAGATCCCACTGGCCAAATTGGGGCAATATGAGCAAAATACATGATGACAGTAACAGAGTATAACCGATTGACTAAAATGGTAACCCAATGAGTCTTTACTGATATAAATAAAGAAGTGATCAAATAAATGGGGGAAGAGGGAAAATTCTTTTTAGTAGACTGTGTGTGTGAGAGAGAGAGCGCACGCCATGTTGGACTCTTTGTGAACCCATGAACTGTAGCCCACCAGGCTCCTCTGTCCATGGAATTTTTCAAGACATAAATACTGGAGCGGGCTTGCTATTTCCTACTCCACAGGATCTTCCCGACCCCAGGGATGGAACCTATGTCTCTTGCCTCTGCTGCATTGGCAGGGGGGTTCTTTACCACTGCGCCACCTGGGAAACCCTTTAGTAGAATGCTGACTAACAAATATGATGGAGTTAGAAAACCAGTTCAGTTTAGTTCAGTCGCTCAGTCGTGTCCGACTCTTTGTGACCCCATGAATCGCAGCACGCCAGGCCTCCCTGTCCATCACCAACTCCCGGAGTTCACTCAGACTCAAGTCCATTGAGTCAGTGATGCCATCCAGCCATCTCAACCTCTGTCGTCCCCTTCTCCTCCTGCCCCCAATCCCTCCCAGCATCAGAGTCTTTTCCAATGAGTCAACTCTTCGCATGAGGTGGCCAAAGTACTGGAGTTTCAGCTTTAGCATCATTCCTTCCAAAGAAATCCCAGGGCTGATCTCCTTCAGAATGGACTGGTTGGATCTCCTTGCAGTCCAAGGGACTCTCAATAGTCTTCTCCAACACCACAGTTCAAAAGCATCAATTCTTTGGCGCTCAGCCTTCTTCACAGTCCAACTCTCACATCCATACATGACCACTGGAAAAACCATAGCCTTGACTAGATGGGCCTTTGTTGGCAAAGTAATGTCTCTGCTTTTGAATATGCTATCTAGGTTGGTCATAAGTTTCCTTCCAATGAGTAAACGTCTTTTAATTTCATGGTTGCAATCACCATCTGCAGTGATTTTGGAGCCAAAAAATAAAGTCTGCCACTGTTTCCACTGTTTCCCCATCTATTTCCCATGAAGTGATGGGACCGGATGCCATGATCTTCGTTTTCTGAATGTTGAGCTTTAAGCCAACTTTTTCACTCTCCACTTTCACTTTCATCAAGAGGCTTTTGAGTTCATCTTCACTTTCTGCCATAAGGGTGGTGTCATCTGCATATCTGAGGTTATTGATATTTGTCCCGGCAATCTTGATTCCAGCTTGTGTTTCTTCCAGTAATGGATGGTAAACCTGGAGGAACAGGATGGTTACACAGTAAAGGGTCTCCCATAAATTACTTATTGACTACAAAGGGAAAATAAGAATTTTACAGAGGTTAGCCTTGCAGGTGGAGAAGGCAATGGCAACCCACTCCAGTACTCTTGCCTGGAAAATCCCACGGGCAGAGGGGCCTCACAGGCTGCAACCCGTGGGGTCACGAAGAGTCGGACATGGCTGAGCAACTTCACTTTCACTTTTCACTTTCATGCATCGGAGAAGGAAATGGCAACCCACTCCAGTGTTCTTGCCTGGAGAATCCCAGGGACGGAGGAGCCTAGTAGGCTGCCGTCTCTGGGGTCGCACAGAGTCAGACATGACTGAAGCAACTTAGCAGCAGCAGCAGCCTTGCAGGACAAGTGAATCAAAATGATCAGAGTTAACATCACCAGTTATAGGTCAAGTAAAGATCATGTGTTTCCTGGAAGAGATCAAATTTGAATATGGATGTGGTTTTGCTGTTATTACAAACTGTATCAGTGTTAAAATTTCTACATTTGGTAATTGTATTGCTGTTATAAGTTAAGAGAACTCCCCTTTTCTTAGGAAATACTCACTGAATTATTAGGGATAAAAGGGCACAATGTCTCCAACTTAATTTAAAATGATTTAGGAAAAAATGTATAAAATTGAGAGAATAAGCAAATGAGGCAAAATGTAAACAAGTGGTGAATCTAGGTGAAGGGTATGTGGAAATTCCTTACATAATTTTTGCAACTTTTCTTTTAGTTTTAAATATCAACTGAAGAAAGTCTCTTGACACCTGGTTCTATGAGGATTGAGTCATTAGCCACCGTAGTCTCTGACCTCCAACACACAAAGAAAGGAGTTTGGGGGTGGAGATCAGAAAAAAGGCACTCTGCACTGGGAAAACTGGCAGAACAGGCCTTCAGATGGTTATGTATTTTCAGGAGAAAATTTTAGGAGCCCAACTTCTTGCATATTATTATAGCTAGGAAAATATTTGTCATTAACTGACTTGTATGTTTTTCGTGACTTTCAGCAAACTTCTATCAAGATGTGTACTTGATTGCATGTAAGTGTGTCCGACTCTTTGTGGACTGTAGCCCACCAGGCTTCTCTGTCCATGAGATTTCCCAGGCAAGAATACTGGAGTGAGTTGCCATTTCCTTCTCCAGGGAATCTTCCTGACCCAGGGATTGAACCTGCATCTCTCGTATCAGCAGGCAGATTCTTTACCACTGAAACCACCAGGGAAGTCCTGACTGCACACACAATTTTAGATTTATACAACTTTACAATTTATATATGTGATTTTAGATATAAAGTCACATATATAGCAACCTCCACTATCATTTGGGAGCAGTTCCTCAGAGAAGTTCCTCTAAGAAGCTATCTCCTCCTGGGCTATAGTCCTCAGTAAGTCCTCAATAAAATTGAAACTGACTGCTCCCATACTGTGTGTTTTTATTTCATTTGACAGAAATTATATAAAAATTAAAATTTACCCTCAAAATGAGGGGAGAGCCTGGGTCCTACTAGCCAATTTACTTATTTACGTATCAAACATTTGTGTGCTTGGCATGGTGAAGCAGTAGAAAAGAAGACAAGATCTTTGCCTTCATGCCTAGCAGGTAAAATATTAAACATACAATAACAAAACTAATGGGCTACTTAGCTTCAAAATATTAATAGCAAACATTTACCGAGCTTGCCTAAGCACATTGCACACAATGGTTCATTTGATCCTCACAGCAGTCTTGTGACTGGTTTTGGTCATTACTTCTGCTTTACAAATGGTAAAGAAAAGCTTTTAAAAGCTTATGCAATTTTGTCATTTAATTAACAGTTTTTAGGTGACATACTGAAAGATGATAGAGCTGCAGTTTGCACCCAGACATTGCTCTCTGGAGTTTTTAACACCCGTCTTCATTGTTCCATTAATTCAACAAGTATTTATTTATTAAGTGCCTACTGTTATCCCAGGGACTGTCTTAGCGGTTTGAATCTGACTAGGAGGTGAAGGCAGTAGATGAAATAAACTCATAAATGAAATTCCTTATCTGCCATCCTTCAAGTTCCTGCAGACACAGGAGATGTTTCTAGTCACATGAACCTGGATTTGAGTTCAGGCTCTAAGAAACAGAAAAGTAGCCCCTGATATCCAGGAGCTAGGCTGACACTCACAGGGAGCCCTTGGTGTTCTCCTGTTCAGCATAAAAGCAAAGCACAGAACATCAGCATCAGACAAGGCCACTCCATGACTGTGATGGATCAAGACATGAACAAGACCTTTCCATAATCATGTCTGAATCAGACAAAATGAAGAACATTGTCCAAAGCACAAAAATGACCAAGTATTTCCCTACCATGGCTTATATAGAGATTGCTATTTCTTCATCAATTACAGCTTTAGTCCCTGTCTAGTTCCTTGTTCTAGATAAGATTTACCAAGATACCCAGTCATACACAGCATCTGATCCAAATTAAAACCCTGCTTCCTTATTTAACTATAGTGGATTTACAATATTGTGTTCGTTTAAAATGTACAGTTTTGGATTCTTTTCCATTATAGGTTATTACAAGGTGTTGAATATAGTTCCATGTGCTAAACAGTACATCCTTGTTGTTTATTTTAATTTTTAAATTTTATTTATTTTTTAGCCACACCAAGCAGCTTGTGGGATTTTAGCTCCCCCCTCCACCCCCACAGGAGTCAAGCCTGGTCCCTTGGAAGTGAGAGCACAGATCCTCTATCTATGTTATATATAGTTGTGTCTATCTGTTGATCCCATCCTCCTGATTTATCCCTCTTCCTCCCCTTTCCCCTTTGATAACCATAAGTTTGTTTTCTTCATTTCTAAGTCTGTTTCCATTTTGTTATTAAATGAATCTGTATTATTTGTTTGGATGCTACAAATAAGTGATACCATATAATATTTGTCTTTCTCTCCCTGACTTACTTCATTTAGTATCACAACCTCTAGGTCCATCCATGTTGCTGAAAAATAGCAATGTTTCATTCTTTTTAAAGTCTGAGAGTCCCTTGGACTGCAAGGAGATCCAACCAGTTGATCCTAAAGGAAATCAGTCCTGAATGTTCCTTGGAAGGACTGATGCTGAACCTGAAACTCCAAATACTTTGGCCACCTAATGCAAAGAACTGACTCATTGGAAAAGACCCTGATGCTGGGAAAGATTGAAGGCAGGAGGAGAAGAGGACGCAGAGGATGAGATGTTTGGATGGCATCACCAACTCGGACATGAGTTTGAGCAAGCTCTGGGAGAAGGACAGGGAAGCCTGGCTTGTTGCAGTCTGTGGAGTTGCAAAGAGTCCAACATGACTGAGAGACTGAGCTGAACTGAACTTAGTTTCTGGATTTCCCTGGTGGCTCAGGTGGTGGTGTCGGCTTGCAGTGCAGGAGACCTGGG
>NW_011495054.1:13230556-13233745 GCF_000754665.1 Bison bison bison | reverse complement strand
CCCTTGGACTGCAAGGAGGTCCAACCAGTCCATCCTAAAGGAGATCAGTCCTGGGTGTTCACTGGGAGGACTGATTCTGAAGCTGAAACTCCAATACTTTGGCCACCTGACGTGAAGAACCAACTCATTGGAAAAGGCCCTGATGCTGGGAAAGATTGAAGGCAGGAGGAGAAGGGGACAACAGAGGATGAGATAGTTGGATGGCATCACCAACTTGACGGACATGAGTTTGAGCAAGCTCCAGGAGCTGGTAATGGACAGTGACGCCTGGTGTGCTGCAGTCCATGGAGTTGCAAAGAGTCGGACACAACTGAGCAGCTGAACTGAACTGAGCTGAAAGTCTGAATAATATTCCATTTTGTATATGTATGTATATGTATATATGTACATGTCTTTATCCATTCATCTGTTGATGGACATTTAGACTGCTTCCACGTCTTGGCTATTGTAAATAGTGCTACACTGGGGTGTATGTATCTTTTTAAATTAGATTTTATATCTTTTTCAGATACATGTCCAGGAGTGGGATTGATGGATTATGTGGTAATTCCATTTTTAGATTTTTGAGGAATCTCCAAATGGCTTTAAACAGTGGCTGCACCAACTTACATTCCCACCAACAGTGTAAGAGGGTTCCTTTTTCTTCACACCCTCTCCAACATGTATTATTTGTAGTCATTTTTACGATGGCCATTCTGAGTGATGTGATGTCATAATTTATTGCAGTTTTGATTGATATTTCTCTAATAATTAGTGATGTGAAGCAGCTTTCCATGTGTCCATTGGCCATCTGTATGTCTTCTTTGGAGAAATGTCTGTTCAGGTCTCCTATCCATTCCTTGATTGGAAGCCCTGCTTCCTAAAGCCTATCCTCGAGTTATCTCTCACAAGCCCAAATCCTAAATGACCTTCCTAAGACTGTGTTACTGAGATGCCCTAGTGTTTCTCAGAGTTCACATCCCCTGCTTTGCTGTAACAAATAATAAACCCAACTTGTTCAGCCAGGGGCGTGTTTCTGCTAATCTCTGATGGGAGAGTGTTCAAAGGTCCCATGCTTACTAGCTGTGTGACTTCAGACAGAAGTGTCACCTACAGAAGCCTCCATTTCCTCACCTTTTGAAATGGAAAGATTTAGTCCTACCTCTGGAGAAGGAAATGGCAACCCACTCCAGTGTTCTTGCCTGGAGAATCCCAGGGACAGGAGAGCCTGGTGGGCTGCCGTCTCTGGGGTCGCACAGAGTCGGACACGACTGACGCGACTTAGCAGCAGCAGCAGCAGTCCTACCTCAGAATGTTGTTGTAAGGATACGGAACAGGCTTAGAACTGAGTGACCTCTCAGTGTACTTTAAAAAAATTCCTGTTTGAGAGGCAAACTATTACATATACAACGGATAAACAAAGAAGTCCTATTGTTTTGCACAGGGAACTGTATTCAATATCCTGTTCTAAACTAAAATGGAAAAGAATATGAAAAATATAGCATGTGTGTAATTGAATCACTTTGCTGCACCGCAGAAATTAACACAACACTGTAAACCAACTAAATAAGAATCAAAATAAAATGAAGTAAATTCTTGCTTGAGCTGCTACCTCTTTTGAAAAGTCACAGAACCCCATCATTATGAAAAGATACTGAAGCCAACAGCTCCATTTAAGACAAACTTGCGGATTGTATTCCCATTTGTCCTTTCCTTGGGTTCTTGAGTCAGACTGAAGGTGAGAGTTCAACTTTTCCTTTGTCAGAAATGAGGTCATTCTCACGGTCTCGTCTGGAAACATTCCCAAAACTTTAACATTGGGGAAATAGCACTGTTTATTTCTTCATGTTCTTGCTATTAGAAACGTTCCCAAGACATAACAGGATTGGAACTACCAAACTTGGAAGCACTTCAGCTTCAAAAATATATCAAGTAATAGCTTTTCTGCCTAGCACGTGGAGGTACATACAGCCCCCAGAAGCCCCAGTGGTGATGTCTGCATTTATGTTGCTAGGACCTAGCACGGATTTAATAGTATTTGATGTCTACCACAAGCTGTGCGAAGTGAAAAATATTCATTTTAGTGGGGAATAATACAATAAATAGAAATGTTCTGGTTTCTTCTTCTGCTTGCTCTGAGCATCCCCAGAGTTCTTTTTTTTTTTTTAATGTTTATTTATTTGGTTGTGTCAGGTCTTAGCCATGCAGATCTTTCATTGCAGGGCTCAATAGTTGTTGAGGTAGGGGTGGAGGCGGGGTTCAGTTGCCCCGGAGAATCTTAATTCCCTCACCAGGGTTCCAACCTTCATCCTCTTCATTGAAAAACGTATTTTTTACCACTAGACCACCAGGGAAGTCCCCAGAGTTCTTATTTTAATAGCCCTAACCTTCCTCCTTGCCCCACACCTCCTCTCCTCTTGCTCCTCTAAGACAAATACTAACACTCCTATTAATAATGGGTGAAAGCCTTCCTCAGCGATCAATGCAAAGAAATAAAAGAAAACAACAGAATGGGAAAGACTAGAGATCTCTTCAAGAAAATTAGAGATTCCAAGGGGATATTTCATGCAAAGATGGGCTCTATAAAGGACAGAAATGGTATGGACATAACAGAAGCAGAAGATATTAAGAAGAGGTGGCAAGAATACACAGAAGAACTGTACATAAAAGATCTTCATGACCCAGATAATCACGATGGCGTGTTCACTCATCTAGAGCCAGACATCCTGGAATGTGAAGTCAAGTGGGCCTTAGAAAGCATCACTAGGAACAAAGCTAGTGGAGGTGATGGAATTCCGGTTGAGCTATTTCAAATCCTGAAAGATGATGCTGTGAAAGTGCTGCACTCATTATGCCAGCAAATTTGGAAAACTCAGCAGTGGCCACAGGACTGGAAAAGGTCAGTTTTCATTTCAATCCCAAAGAAGGGCAATGCTCAACCTACCGCACAATTGCACTCATCTCACACGCTAGTAAAGTAATGCTCAAAATTCTCCAAGCCAGGCTTCAGCAATACGTGAACCGTGAACTTCCTGATGTTCAAGCTGGTTTTGGAAAAGGCAGAGGAACCAGAGATCAAATTGCCAGCATCCACTGGATCATGGCAAAAGCAAGAAAGTTCCAGAAAAACATCTATTTCTGCTTTATTGACTATGCCAAAGCCTTTGACTGTGTGGATCACAATAAACTGTGGAAAATTTTGAAAGAGAT
>NW_011495054.1:13229707-13230456 GCF_000754665.1 Bison bison bison | reverse complement strand
AAAGCCTTTGACTGTGTGGATCACAATAAACTGTGGAAAATTTTGAAAGAGATGGGAATACCAGACCACCTGACCTGCCTCTTGAGAAATTTGTATGCAGGTCAGGAAGCAACAGTTAGAACTGGACATGGAACAACAGACTGGTTCCAAATAGGAAAGGGAGTATGTCAAGGCTGTATATTGTCACCCTGCTTATTTAACTTACATGCAGAATACATCATGAGAAACGCTGGACTGGAAGAAATACAAGCTGGAATCAAGATTGCCGGGAGAAATATCAATAACCTCAGATATGCAGATGACACCACCCTTATGGCAGAAAGTGAAGAGGAACTAACAAGCCTCTTGATGAAGGTGAAAGAGGAGAGTGAAAAAGTTGGCTTAAAGCTCAACATTCACAAAACGAAGATCATGGCATCTGGTCCCATGAATGAATTAATCATGGCATTCATGGGGTCGAGAAGAGTCGGACACAACTGAGCGACTGAACTGAATGTTTATTAGCCAACATCCAACTTTGCCAACATCCGCTGGATGATCGAAGAAGCAAGAGAGTTCCAGAAAAACATCTATTTCTGCTTTATTGACTATGCCAAAGCCTTTGACTATGTGAAAGTGAAGTCTTTCAGTCGTGTCCGACTCTTTGCGACCCTGTGGACTGTAGCCCACCAGGCTCCTCCGTCCATGGGATTCTCCAGGCAAGAATACTGGAGTGGGTTGCCACTTCCTTCTCCAGGGGATCTTCCCAA
>NW_011495054.1:13227647-13229607 GCF_000754665.1 Bison bison bison | reverse complement strand
TGGATCATGGCAAAAGCAAGAAAGTTCCAGAAAAACATCTATTTCTGCTTTATTGACTATGCCAAAGCCTTTGACTGTGTGGATCACAATAAACTGTGGAAAATTTTGAAAGAGATGGGAATACCAGACCACCTGACCTGCCTCTTGAGAAATTTGTATGCAGGTCAGGAAGCAACAGTTAGAACTGGACATGGAACAACAGACTGGTTCCAAATAGGAAAAAGAGTACGTCAATGCTGTATATTGTCACCCTGCTTATTTAACTTATATGCAGAATACATCATGAGAAACGCTGGGCTGGAAGAAGCACAAGCTGGAATCAAGATTGCCGGGAGAAATATCAATAACCTCAGATATGCAGATGACACCACCCTTATGGCAGAAAGTGAAGAGGAACTAACAAACCTCTTGATGAAGGTGAAAGAGGAGAGTGAAAAAGTTGGCTTAAAGCTCAACATTCAGAAAACGAAGATCATGGCATCTGGTCCCATCACTTCATGGGAAATAGATGGGGAAACAGTGGAAACAGTGGCAGACTTTATTTTTTTGGGCTCCCAAATCACTGCACGTGGTGACTGCAGCCATGAAATTAAAAGACGCTTATTCCTTGGAAGGAAAGTTATGACCAACCTAGATAGCATATTCAAAAGCAGAGACATTACTTTGCCAACAAAGGTCCGTCTAGTCAAGGCTATGGTTTTTCCTGTGGTCATGTATGGATGTGAGAGTTGGACTGTGAAGAAAGCTGAGCACCGAAGAACTGATGCCTTTGAACTGTGTTGTTGGAGAAGACTCTTGAGAGTCCCTTGGACTGCAAGGAGATCCAACCAGTCCATTCTGAAGGAGATCAGCTCTGGGATTTCTTTGGAAGGAATGATGCTAAAGCTGAAACTCCAGTATTTTGGCCACCTCATGCAAAGAGTTGACTCATTGGAAAAGACTCTGATGCTGGGAGGGATTGGGGGCAGGAGGAGAAGGGGACGACAGAGGATGAGATGGCTGGATGTCATCACTGACTCGATGGACGTGAGTCTGAGTGAACTCCGGGAGTTGGTGATGGACAGGGAGGCCTGGCGTGCTGCGATTCATGGGGTCACAAAGAGTTGGACACGATTGAGCAACTGAACTGAACTGAACTGAATGTTTATTAATGAGTCACACACCATGCTAAGGTCTTTATGAAAGTTAATCCTTCATAAAGGATTAACTTTATGAAAAAAAATCCTTCATAAACCCCCTTCTTTTTAGGCTTCACAGCTCGGCCTGTAGGATCCTAGTTTCCACCCAGGGATCGCAGCCACACCCCCCACAATGAAAGCACTGAGCCCTAACCACTGGGCCATCAGGGGAGCCCCATCTCAGTGAGTCCTCCTAACAGTTCATAGAGGAAAGGATTATCAGCCATACATTATACAGGCTTCAGCTGTACATGAACCGTGAACTTTCAGGTGTTCAAGCTGGATTTAGAAAAGGCAGAGGAACTGGAGATCAAATTGCCACCATCCATTGGATCATCAAAGAAGCAAGAGAGTTCCAGAAAAACATCTGCTTTATTGACTACGCCAAAGCCTTTGACTATGTGGATCAGAACAAACTGTGGAAAATTCTTAAAGACATGGGAATATCAGACCACCTTCCATGCTTCTCGAAAAATCTGTATGCAGGTCAAGAAGCAACAGTTAGAACTGGACACGGAAAAACAGACTGGTTCCGAATAGGAAAAGGAGTATGTCAAGGCTGTATATTGTCACCCTGCTTATTTAACTTATATGCAGAGTACATCATGAGAAATGCTGGACTGGATGGAATCAAGATTGCTGGGAGAAATGTCAATAACCTCAGATACACAGATGCCACCTGACCCTTATGGCAGAAAACGAAGAAGAACTAAAGAGCCTCTTGATGAAAGTAAAAGAGGAGAGTGAAAAAGTTGGCTTAAAGCTCAACATTCAGAAAACGA
>NW_011495054.1:13223843-13227547 GCF_000754665.1 Bison bison bison | reverse complement strand
AAAACGAAGATCATGGCATCTGGTCCCATCATTTCATGGCAAATAGATGGAGAAACAATGGAAACAGTGAGACACTTTATTTTCTTGGGCTCCAAAATCACTGCACATGGTGACTGCAGCCATGAAATTAAAAAACGCTTGCTCCTTGGAATAAAAGCTAGGACCAACCTAGACAGCATATTAAAAAGTAGAGATATTATTTTCCCAATAAAGGTCCATCTAGTCAAAGCTGTGGTTTTTCCAGTAGTCATGTATGGATGTGAGAGCTGGACTACAAAGAAAGCTGAGGGCCGAAGAATTGATGCTTTTGAACTGTGGTGTTGGAGAAGACTCTTGAGAGTCCCTTGGACTGCAAGGAGATCCAAGAGTCTTTCCTAAAGGAGATCAGTTCTGAATATTCATTGGGAGGACTGATTCTGAAGCTGAAGCTTCAGTACTTTTGCAAACTGATACAAAGAACTGACTCATTAGAAAAGACCCAGATGCTGGGAAAGATTGAAGGTGAGAGGAGAAGGGGACGACAGAGGATGAGATGGTTGGATGGCATCACCGACTCAATGGACATGAGTTTGAGTAATCTCCGGGAGTTGGTGATGGATAGGGAGGCCTGGCATGCTGCAGTCCATGGGGTTGCGAAGAGCTGGACACGACTGAGCAACTGAACTGCTATATGGCCACCAGGGGGCAGCTGAAGTTTGCACAGCTCCTGGTCGGGGGTGTGGGGTGACTGGAAACTTGCCCAGGTCCTGGGAGCAACAAACCCCTAAAGGGATCAAGATTTCAGACTATTTTCCCCTATCCTGCTCCCCATCTGTTCACCTTCAGTCTTCTCCACCCCCAGGAAATTGCCTCACCCATTTTCCACCCAGGATCAGGCCAGAAACCTGGGAATATTTTTTTTTCTCAAGACTAGAGATAATTTGTATACATAAAAAGGCCAAAGTCTTAAGTATTCGGGTCCATGGATTTTTACATCTAAATACACTGTGTAATCACCACACAGATCAAGACACAGAGCCATGCCGTACAATTCAGTAGCCTGTAGAGTCATGTTGCTACTGAGTGCTTGAAATGTGAAATCCAAATTCAGAGCCACCATGCTTTTGAACTGTGGTGTTGGAGAAGACTCTTGAGAGTCCCTTGGACTGCAAGAAGATCCAACCAGTCCATCCTGAAGAAAAGAAGTCCTGAATATTCATTGGAAGGACTGATGCTGAAGATGAAACTCCAATACTTTGGCTACCTGATGTGAAGAACTGACTCATTGGAAAAGACCCTGATGCTGGGAAAGATTGAGGGCAGGAGGAGAAGGGGACAACAGAGGATGAGATGGTTGGATGGCATCACTGACTCAATGGACATGAGTTTGAGTAAGCTCTGGGAGTTGGTGATGAAGCCTGGGAATGCCAGGAAAGCCTGGCATGCTGCAGTCCATGGGGTCTCAAAGAGTTGAACACGACTGAGCAAGTGATCTGAACTGAACTGATAAGTATGAAACGGGCTTCCCAGGTGGCTCAGTGGGTAAAGAATCCAGCTGCCAATGCAGGATATGCAGGTTCAATCTTTGGTTGGGAAGATCCCCTGGAGGAGGGCATGGCAACCCACTCCAGTATTCTTATCAGGAGATTCCCATGGCCAGAGGAGACTGGTGGGGCTACTATCCACAGGGTCACAAAGAGTCAGACATGACTGAAGAGACTTCACACATGCACGTAAATATAAAATACACAAAGATTTCAAAGACTTAGTATGAAAAAAGAATGCAAAATAGTTCATTAATAATTTAAGTGTTGATTACACACTGAAATAATATTTTGCACGTGGTTTACATAAAATGTATCATTAAAATTAATCTCACCTGTTTCTCATTTTTTTCAACTGTGGCTAGGAAATTTTAAATTACATTCATGGCTTGCACTAGACTTTTATTGTTCAGCACTGGTGTGGACAGAACGGATTTATTTACTTGTACAACAGGGACTCAGAAAAGTGGCTTTACACTGACCAGCTATGACAGAGTAGGATGGGAAACAGGGTCCATTTGAACCCTGAATCTATGACACCCACAATGCCTCCCTCCTCCAGTCCCCTGTCCTAAATGAGGGTGCTGCTGCTGAGTGTTGAACCGTGTCCTGGGTGCCCCTGATGCCAGCAGCAAGTGCCAGCCCCTCGGTGAGCCCATCCTGGGTTAGGGTAGTCAGGGAGGAGGAATTCCTGGAGGAGGTGATTAAACCAACACTTGAAAGATGAGCAGAAACAAGCCCAGGAAAAGCAGAGGGAAGTATTTTAGGTAAAGGGAACAGCACGTACAAAGGCCCTAACAGGGCCTAGTTATTATAGAAATGAAAGTAGTCCTGTGTGGCTGGAACAGAGAAGCGGGGAGCTGGTGAGTTCAGCCAGGCCCAGATCCTGCAAGTCATGGCAGGCTTCAGCCTGAAGGTCAGAGATGGTCAGGGGACAAACCTAGCCAGGCTTGTGTGTGATCTGATAAGATCACTAAGTGTGGTCACTAAGATCTGCTGCAGGCTCTTAGTTCCCTGACCAGGGATTGAACCCAGGGCCCTAGAAGTGAACGTGCGGAATCCCAACCACTGGACCACCAGGGAACTCCCTCCCGTGGAGGCAGCTTCCTAGAAGACACAGCCCAGGCCCCAGCTGCTCTGGGTTGCCCGACCCCTGACCCCCCAAGGATGCCTCCCACCTCCATCCCCCAACTCAAGCATCCTTGACCCCCCTCCCCTCCTCTCTCTGTGCATGGCTCTGCCCGTGCCTGACACAAAGTAGACTCTCAGTAACTATTTTAGGTTTTGAATGAATGCAGAATGCTCTGGAGCTAGGCACCGCCTGCACCACTGTCCTGGCGCAGAGAGCTGCAGAGAGCCCTCGGGTGGGGCCAGGAGGCCAGCTCCACGGGGCAGAGGGAGGAAGGCCCTCGGCAGGAAGGTTCTCAAGGAGCTGAGAGTCTCCCAGGGCCAGGGGAGGCCCTCCCCACAGCCTAGGGGACGTCTAACCTGGCTTCTCCCTTATGCACTGTGTGACTCCTGGCAAATCACCTCCATCCATCTTGACAATGGGATGAGAAACCCTGCCCTGCCTGTCTTTCCAGGGAGGGGCAGGGGTTGTGAGCATCAGATGAGGTCACGGCTGGGAAAATATGAGCAGGAAAGGGCTGGGTTAAGCTGGGCCCTGGACCTGGGTTCAGGGTGTGGAGGGGGGAGAGGGACAAAGAAAGGAGGAAAAGAATTAGGAGAGAGAGACACACACACACATATACACACACGCACACACATACACGCATGCACTAAAGAAACAGAACAGAAACATTTGAGAGATGGAGAAAGAAGGAATGAAGGAGAGAGACAACAAAAAAGAAGGGCTTCGGTGAAAAAAATGTAGAGACAGAGGAGAGAAAGACGGAGAGAGAAATGGAGAGAGGAAAGAAGATGGGAAGTTAGAGGCAGAAAGATGGAGGTGGAGGGACGGAAGAGACAGAAATTATGAGAATCAGAGTCAGGGCAGGAAAGAGACAGACAGAGAGGGATGGGAGAGGGGCCAGAAGAGACAGAGGATGACGGGGATGGGGAGACAGAGACAAACGGTGGGACGGGAGGGAGGGGGACTCCTTCTCCCAAGGACCCCCGTCCGGCACTCACACAGTCACCGACTCTGCACCCTGCCACGCCCCGGAAGGGCGGGGCTCCTCC
>NW_011495054.1:13220026-13223743 GCF_000754665.1 Bison bison bison | reverse complement strand
AGCACGGCCCCAGAGCCTGTCCAGCTGACGTGGCTGCCGGTTAATCTAAAGGGAAAATCCAGTGACCCCTCCCTCAAGGCCCTGGGCAGGCCCCAGACTGCCTCCCTTTGGGAACCAGGCAGGAAGAGACCTCAAAGGTCAGTTCCACTGCACCCCGTACTGAACAGAGCAGGAAGCTGAGACCCCGAGAGAGGCAGAGACGAACCTGCAGTCACATCGCCAGGCAGGGGCCTAACCAGGACTCCCCGCCACAGATGCTGTGGCCCTGAAACCTCGTGGATGTGCCTTCTTCTGGGTAAACTGCTTCCTGCCCAGGGGTGTCCTGAGCCTTCAGTGATAGCATTTCAGATGCCAGGCACTGTGCCCAGGGTCCTGTGAAGTGTCCACTGTGAGTATGCCTGTCACATAGATGAGAAGACAGAGGCTCAGGGAAACTGAGACTTCCAAGCTTGAAGTCACACTGTGCCAGGACCCAAGCTTGGTCTGTCCCACCTTGAAAGTCTGGTTCCTGCCCAGGCACCTCCCAGACTCCCTGGGTTGTGACCAGCATGAAAAGTTTCTGTAATATAAAAAAGGAGGGCAAGGTATGTGACAGGGTCTTACACTGGGAAAGTTCCCAGACGCTGGGAACATCAGACTTCTTCCCAGAGGGACCCCCTCTGTGTTCAGTCCCTGCCTTTGGGAACCCCAGGAATCCCTATCCTTCCAGCCACCACTTGTTCTACCCTACACCCGCTTTCCCAGCCTCTGGAGAGAAGGAGTTTGGATGCTGTGCTCCCCTCCCCCTCTTCCCCTCCTCCTCACTGTCCCCAGCTATGACCTTTTGAGCTACAGACCCAGGCTGGTGCTGAAGCCAGAGATGCGTTTGCATAGCCTGTAGCTTCCTTCTCCCTCCTCTGCCCCGGGGAGCTCCCCTTCCCCACCTCTGCCCCCACTGGGGCCCGTCCTCCTGGAAGAGACCCAGGTGGAGATTGAGGGGATGTTACGGGAGCAGTAGGCTGATGGGCAGAACAGAAGAGACACTGTCCCAGCTGGCTCTGACCTCCCAGCAAAGCCCCCAAGAGCTGCACTCCCAGCTTCTAACCCATCCCGAGCTGGGCTCTGACTGTCAGCTGAGGTTTCCTCACCCTCACTGATTCTCAGTGTCTTCATCTGCATGTGGGTTGTAAGTACCCAGCTTTCCCAGTTGGTTGGAAGTTGAATAACACATCAGCTTTGAGATATAGGAACATGCACTGGGTGTAGCCCCTCCCTGATGGAGAGACCGCCCGGGTCTCTTGCAGGACACAGGATGGGCTGCTGTGTCCCCAGGTGACTGCAGTCCAAGCATGGAGGCGCTTGCAGACCCAGCCCCCGAGTCCACCTCTGCTCCTCTGGGGACGTCTGTCTCTTCAAGCCCAAAGTATCAGCCCAGCCCAGAGTTGCTTTCAAAGTCTGCGGTGGCTGTGTCTACACCATCAATTAGACCAGGAGGGCTGCTACTGGGCCACGCTTGTGCTTGGAGTCCAGGAAGCAGGGAGGCCTGGGACTCTGTTCCCTGAGTGTGCTGAGTGTCTTTCCTAGAACCAGGACTGGGCAGGGGGTGCACCCCAACCGCCCCGGGGATGGATGCTCCCTTTCCCAGAAGCCTCAGAGCTCCCGGATGAGGGGGGACCACAGAGCCCCAGCCCTGCCCTCGTCTTCTTTACCCAGCTTTGGCAGAGCCTCATGGCCTTCCGCCAGCTTTGCAGAGGTAGGCGTGGGAGCCATCCCTGAGGTGGGGTGATGAGGCCAAGTTCAGGAGCCTCCTCTGAGCCCCTGGACACTCCTTCAGCACCCAGGGAGACGCAGACACTCCTCCTGTCCCCCGCCCCAGGTCCCAGGGCTTTGGCTCCTACCGTCCCCATCCAGGGGGGCTGGGCCGGCGGCAGGTGACTGAAAGGCGTGGAGGAGAAAGGCCAGCTGCGTGGGGGCGTGGGCCCCGGCAAGTGCACTCCTCAGCCAATCAGCGGCCTGCCTAGCCGGTGGATTCGGTTACAAGCCCCGGATCACCCCATACTCCAGCCTCCTTCCTACTCCTCCCAAAGCTCCATTCATTGGCGCCGCAGCACCGGCTCGGCTGGGCACCGCTTCCGCTCCGCGGCCGCAGAGTTGCTGCCTCGTGGGCCCACCGGGGTAGGCTTCCCGAGGGCTTTGTCCGGCTGCGCCAGGGCAGGATGGGGGTTCTGGTGGCACTGTTGGGGGTGCTGAGCTTCCTGGGGGAGGTTCCGGGAGGCTCCCCTACCCTCCACTTGCACAGCACCTCCTGCCACTTGACCAGGCCCACCGCCAGCATCCCTTTGGGGTCCCTGAGCTTCCTGGGCAAGGATGTCCAGGGACTAGCTCTGTTCCATGCCCGCTGGGATGGGCACGGGAGATTGCAGGTGTGCAGCCGGCAGGACGAGCCAGAGCTCACTGCAGCCTTCCGTGCACTCTGTGCTGGTGAGCTCACCCGGGGCTCCTTCATCCACACCCCTGGACCTGAGCTGCAGAGAGCCCTGGCCATCCTTCAGAGCCAGTGGGAGGCCTGCCAAGGGCCTGCTGAGAGTCCAGCAGGGACCAGGGAGAAGCGAGCAGCAGGGCAGAGTGGAGCGCCTGGCATCCGGCACCAGCGGGTGAAGAGGGGCTGGACTATGCCTGGCACGCTGTGGTGTGGAGTCGGGGACTCTGCCGGGAACTCCACGGAGCTGGGTGAGACCTCGGGGTGTGGACTGGGGGGCTGGTGGGGGAGGAAGCGCAGGCTTTAGCCCTGGCATCCACTCTCCCAGGCTGCGTGTCCTGAGGGAGCGACTTAGCTTCTCTGAATCTCAGTTTCCTTATCTGGAAAATGTGCGCGCATGCTCAGTCATGTCCGACTCTTTGCAACCCCATAGACTAGCCCGCCAGGCTCCTCTGTCCCGCCAGGTTCCTCTGTCCATGGGATTCTCCTGGCAAGAATATTGGAGTGGGTTGCTGTTTCCTCCTCCAGGGGATTTTCCCGACCCAGGGATCGAACCCGTGTCTACCGCATGGCAAGCTGATTCCTTACTGCTGAGCCACCAGGGAAACCTTCTGTAAAATGGGGTGACCATAAACCTCATCGTGGGGTGTTCAAATGAGGTTATAGATGGGAAATGTCCTACTCACATCTGGGAGCCATCATCAATCACCATCTGAGGGTGGGGGTTGGCTGGGGCTGGCTGTCCAGGTTGCTGCTGCTGCTGCTGCTGCTAAGTCGCTTTAGTCGTGTCCGACTCTGTGCAACCTCATAGATGGCAGTCCACCAGGCTCCCCTGTCCCTGGGATTCTCCAGGCAAGAACACTGGAATGAGTTGACATTTCCTTCTCCAATGCATGAAAGTGAAAAGTGAAAGTGAAGTCACTCAGTCGTGTCCGACTCTTAGCGACCCCATGGACTGCGCCCACGGGTTGGGCTGAGCCAAAAAGCCATTACCCAAGAGGAGGATTTATGGTCTCAGAATGCCCAGCCAACTGGACGAGGAGACCCAAAGGCTTCAGTTCAAATCCCAGCTCAGCCCTTCCAAGCTGAATGAGTCACTTCCCCTCTCTGAACCTGGACAGTAAAAGTGACAGCTCCCTCCCAGGCCTGCTGTGTGCTGGGGTGGGAAGTGCCAGACGTTTGGAAGATGCTCAGCAAAGGGCATTATAGCTCGGGAGGTGGAAAGCATGCATGGCTTTTTTGCACTTCTCGGTACAGCT
>NW_011495054.1:13217407-13219926 GCF_000754665.1 Bison bison bison | reverse complement strand
TACAGCTGTCTGCGCTTACGTGCAGAGGCCTGGGGGAGGACTTGGCGCTTACACTGGAGCAGGTTGGCATCCTGACAATGCCTCACTGCGCCAGCAAGGTTGCACCCTACTGTTTGCCTTCCCATCTCACACACATTCGGAACTTTGGAGTTTCACTTGGGGTGCGAGCCTGAGAACTCTAGAGGCAGACACCTGTTCACCTGAGGAAGATTTTTCCATGGACAAGGGCTCCTGGGTGGGCTGCCTGGCACTTGGCGTTGCCCAGCATAGGCTGTACCTGGGTGTTCTCTTCAAGTGTTGGAACCGTGAGTCCCACAGAGGCTGACACAGAGGTGTCTCTGCTCCCGACACCACATGGGCAGAGCTGGCATGTGGTGCCCAGGGTCCTGGGACCGCTGAGCCAGTGCCCCCTTTGCTTCCTGCAGGGGTCTTCCAGGGCCCTGATCTCTGCTGCCAGGAACATGACCACTGCCCCCAGACGGTCTCGCCCTTCCAGTACAACTACGGCATCCGGAACTACCGATTCCACACCATCTCCCACTGCAGCTGTGATGCCAGGTTAGTTAGCGGTGGGCAGGGAGGGCTGGGAGCTCGGGGTGGGGTTACCCAGTTACTGGGTGCAGAGTCTGGGCTCCAGAGGGTCCCAAAGGATCAGCCAGCCAGACTCCCCTGTGCAGTGGGAAAGCTGAGGTTTAACAGGATGTGGGATTCTTGGACCTCACGTCACCTGGCTGGTAGTGGTGGCTGGGTGGCCTGGGAGAGGAGCCAGGTAGCCCTCTCAGGTCCGGGGACTGAGCGCCGGCTCTGGGGCAGGTTCCAGCAGTGCCTGCAGAACCAGTGGGACTCCGTCTCCGACATCGTGGGCATGGTCTTCTTCAACGTGCTAGCAATCCCCTGCTTTGTGCTGGAGGAGCAGGAGGCCTGTGTGGAGTGGTACTGGTGGGGCGGGTACGTTGGTTCCCCTTTTGACCCCCTTCCCAGCCAGGGTGGGGGAGCTGGGGCTCCTAGGCTGGGGGGGAGGCCTGTCTGTATGTCCGTCCTCCAGGGAACCATGTCTCGTCCTGTCCTCCCTGTCCTCTCCTCGGAGAGGGGGTGGGGGCCCCAGGACACAGACATTCCCTGGTGCCCCGTACAACCCAGTGGGCTATGGGCTGAGGGAATGGGACTGGCAGAGCCCCGATCTCCATGGAGATGAGCCTGGGGCCCTCTGGGAGGGATGATTCTGGGTGACCAATGCCACCATGTGCTGCCTCCCAGGTGTAGAAGGTATGGCTCTGTGTCCCTCGCTCGTCTCCAGCCCAGGACCCTCTACAATGCCTCTTGGAGCTCCCCTGCCACCCCCTCAAGTCCCAGCCCCCAGAACACAGCCCCCAGCCAGCCTCGGCTGATGCAGCATCCTCAGAAGTGGCCATCACAGCAGAAAGAGTCTAGGCACCCCAGTCAAGCCAAGGCCACAGCCCTCCAGGCGCCTGCAGACTCCCCTGGGCCTGCCATGCTCCCCAGAGTCCAGCTGGAGGTCACTGATCCAGGTCTCCAGGGGCCTCAGGGTGGCTTAAAACCTCAGGGTGAGTGCAGAACCTAACCTAGCTTTGGGGGGGCCTGAGGTAAAGAGGAGCCTCTGTGTGGGGTTGGGGAGACCCTGTGTTATTTCCTTTCCTGCTCTGAACTTCCAGCGACTCCCAACTTCACCCATCAAATCACACTACAGCCAGAGGGATTTTCATAAGCTGCAATCTTGACCAGGGGATTCCCCGCTGAGCCCCCTCCACGGTGTTCCAGCACCCAGGGGTCTTTGGGTGCTGGTCCTGCAAACCCTACTCCCCAGTCAAAACTCCACCTGCACAAACTGGATTTGTTTCCTCTGAAGCCACTTGCTCTCTCCCGCCACTGGGCCTTTGCGTACGTCACTCCTGTTCCCTGGGCATTCTCCCTGAGTCTTCCTCCTTCAGCGTCAGCTTAGCAGCCTCTGCCTCCAGGAAACCTTTTCTGAGCACTCTTACCTTTCTGGGCTTCCCCCATGGCAGCACTGCTCTGTGTGTGTGTGTGTGTGTGTGTGTCTCCTCTACGTGTGAAGCACTCTGAGAGCACAGAGGACAGATGAAGGGACACTGTGTGTGTGGGACTGAGCCTGTGCCAGAGGGCAGCGGGCACCAGTGAGACCTCGATGTGGGGCGGGGCTCCCCTCACCACTGCCCCTGCCCCCAGGCGTCCGCCAGGCCTGCCGCAGCTTCCGCCGCCTGGACTGGTGTGAGCATCAGATCGGGCCCCAGGAGACCAAGTTCCAGCTGTTCAACAGCGCCCGGGACCCCCTCTTCCACTGCAATTGCACACGCCGGTGAGGCCTGCTCGCACCCCTGGGGGATGGGCTGCCTGTTGCCAGCCACTGGGAAGGGACTCCAGGCTGGAAAGGCCCTGCCCTAGTCTGAACCTGCCTCTGCCCTCAGGCTGGCCCGCTTCCTGAGGCTCCACAACCCACCTGTGGGCGCCATCATGCATCGGGAAGCGGGCCAGCCTGAGGG
>NW_011495054.1:13216692-13217307 GCF_000754665.1 Bison bison bison | reverse complement strand
CGCCATCATGCATCGGGAGCTGCTGGGCATGACCTGCTTCAAACTGGCCCCTCCGCTGGACTGTGCTGAGGTCAAAGAGTAGGTGATGGCAGGGCCAGGAGGGACGGGGGTCTTCTCCAAGGGGGTGGGTTGCCTCTCCCCTTTTTATGCACCTGGGCTGAGAGGGCGATGGAGCGGGTCAAGGGCCCACATAGGTTGCATCTCAGCTCCGTCTTCTACTTCCTGTGTGATCTTGCCAGCTGAATCCCCTGTCCATACCTCCATTTTGTTACCTGTGAAATGGAGGTAGACACCAGGGTGTGTTGTGTGTGATGTATGTAGGCAAGGCCTGCAGAACAGCTAGTGAAGCACCTCCTGAACTCTTCCTCCTAAGCCACAGTATCCTTTCGATTCTGATCCTCAAAACCAACTCCTTGTTTCTTTTCCTATTTCATATGTAGGGAAACTAAGGCTCAGTGGCCCAGGTTTCTGCAGTCATCTAGGGTAGAACCCCGGCCTTTAGGTACCAGATTAGGTTTATTCTGCCCCCTGCTAAGTATAACCACTCCCCACCCCAGCCCCATCCTTGCTCCTCTCTGGGCCTTGGTTGCCCTGTGTGCAGAGCAGGGTGGGTTT
>NW_011495054.1:13214846-13216592 GCF_000754665.1 Bison bison bison | reverse complement strand
AGGGTGGGTTTCTTGCCAGCTATGACCCTCTGTCCTCCTCTTCTGTCCCCACAGCTGTTCCAGTGACCCCAGGGCCATCAGAGTGGCAGCTCAGCACCTGCGGCGACTTCAGCAGAGGCGACGCCAGCTCCAGGGGTCAGGCACACACCACAGGCAGGCAAGGCCTTCAGAGCACCCAAAGGCCCCCACATCATTCTATGACCGGTGCCTGCAGCTGACCCAGGGAGCCAGAGGACCCAAAGGGCAGCAGAAATCCTGGAACCAGTGACCTCACTTCTTGTTCTCCTGGGCACTAGATCGGACCCAGGGCTTTGCTGGGCCCTGGGAAGGGGGCAGGTCTCAGCTTTCCCTCCATTGTGAGACTGAAGCATGGACAGGCTCTTGTGGACAGACAGAGGGCCCCATGGGTAGGGTTGGGGGGGGCCAAGGCCCAAATGCTGGACCATGTCTCCTGCTGTGCTGGGTGATCTTGGGCTGGTGACACAACCTCTCCGTGCTTGGATGTGGTATTCAGGAGGCTCATTCTGCTGCCCCAGGCTTGGGCCTTCCCAGGGACTTAACAACCAGATGGGAAAGAGGAGAGGATAATATTGCAGAAGCCCCAGGAGGTACCAGGAGGAGGTACACATATGTCCATGTTGTGAAATTAACACACGGCTCAAAAGAGTTGTCCAGGAAAACCCCAGAGCCTGCCTGCTGAGGTCTGGGGGCAGAGGGTGGTGAAGGAGGGATGTCACAGAAGTGCCTGTGTCTGAATACAGGATGGGGGAGCTAGAGAGGGGCTTCTTAACTCCCCTCCTCCTCAAGGGACCCCTTCTATTAACAGCTGCTATGCCCTTCCCAGCCCAACCCTGGCCCATTCTTTCTGCCCTAAACCTAAATTCAGATCTTCCTTATGCCCTTGGGCAAGAGACCTCCTTCACTCTGAGCCTTAGTTTCCTCCTCTGAGAAACAGGGATGTAGACAGGAGCTACCTCATAGGGTTGTTGAGGATTAAGTGAACCAACTCCCAGACAGCACTCAGCACCCAGTAAATGTTCTCTCCCTCCAACACCCAGCCAAACTGCACTTAAGACAACTGATTTGCAAAGGTTCATAGCACCTCTTGAAGGCTTCAGTTTGCTCATCTGTGAAATGGGGCTAAGAACTGCACTGAACTCAGTGCCACAACTCAGGCTTATGGTGCCGATTAAAGGAGATGGCATGTGTAATGTATACAGCTGGTGCCTAGTCATTGTCAGACCTGTCATCCTCTCGCCTCTGTAGTCCTTTCCTCCGACCACCTGCTCCCCACCCCAGACTGCTAGCAAGTTAGGAAGGAGTCGGGAGTGAAGCTGGAGAATTTAATTCCTAAACAATGACCTCTGGGTTTGCTCCGCCCCCCATCCCAGATGGGGGCCAGGATAGGGCTTTGCTGATTGTCACAGTTGAGGTGCCAGGACTGAGTTTGAGGGACCACCCCTGGCCAGAACAGAGTGGCAGGTGCAGATCAAGCTGGAGCAGCAGCCGGTGGGAGGCAGGTGGGTTTGCAGAAGACTGAGGCAGAGTGGGGGACCCCTGGGCCCGCCCGCCCACCCCACCCTCAGGGCCCCAGGCCCCCCTCCTCTAGCCCCTGCCGACCCTGGGGGCTGGGAGACAGGCTGCCGGAGGAGGCC
Organism: Bison bison bison; assembly: GCF_000754665.1. Taxonomy (NCBI): domain Eukaryota; kingdom Metazoa; phylum Chordata; class Mammalia; order Artiodactyla; family Bovidae; genus Bison; species Bison bison. Next base: position 13,214,937 of record NW_011495054.1, on the reverse strand, counting down.
AGGGCCCCCCGATCCAGGTCCCCAGCAGCCACCCCCACCGGGGTCTACAGTCTCTAGGCGCAAGGCAGGCAGCAAGCCCAGGCTTCGAGGC
>NW_011495054.1:13209756-13214350 GCF_000754665.1 Bison bison bison | reverse complement strand
TGGCAGGCCCAGGAAGGTCAGGCTACTGAAGAGCTCACAGAGAATGCAGAGGCGCTAGAGGATCTGAACAGTCTTCTGGCGCCACCTCCCCACCCCCAGCCTCAAACCCTGCAGCCAGGACCACTCACCTGGAAGGGCTCAGTGACACCGATGAGGATGCCGTGGGTGTGGCTGTAATAACCTAGAATGAAGTCTCCGTGGCCTTTGGGCAGTGACTCCTCACTGAAGGTCACCTGGTGGGTCGGGAGGTTTAGGTCCAGGTTGGGGTGAGGGAGGCAGCCTCAGGACCCCTGAAACGGAATCCTGAGCCCCCAAGGGCAATGAGGGCTTCCTCCCACTCTCCCTCCCCTTAAATACCTGGTAGGCGCTCCCGTCCACATCCTCGTGTTTGGCCCAGACATAAGCCACGTAGTCCTTGCAGTGACGGAAACCCACCTGGGGCGAGAGCAATCAGAATCGTGACCTGTAACGGTGACCCTAGCAGCCTCCCTGGGTGACATAAAACTCTGGAGAAGCCCTGTATGGGTCCCTGGCTGCCCCTTCAGGCCCCAAGTTCCCTCCCCGATCTGCTGACCGCCCCTGCCCTTCTCACCCGGTACAAGCCAATCCAGTCCCAGGAGCTGCGGGCGAACACCGTCTCTATGCGGTACCTCACCACGGCTTGCTCCGGCCGCGCCCACTCGTCTGCCACCTCCAGCCGCACCAGAGGCACGTCGTCTCTGAAAGCAAACTGCCCAGGGGCAGGGGGCAACATCAGGGGAGACCCTCTAGCATTCTCTGCACCTAGAGCCCTTGGGCCTCAGTCGGCACAGTTAGGCTGAGATGAAGGGCCTTTGAGGCCGCTGCACCGACTGGGAAACAGGAGGAGGAGCAGGTCCAGGATAAATGCTAGGCTCCCTGCCTCCCAGCTTAGGGCTCCTTTTGTCCTTAGCCTCCGTGAGGAGTGAATGAGAACACAATTTTGACCCTTGGTAGACTGTGGGTTTGGCCCTGGGTCTGCCACAGGCATGCAGTGTGACCTGGGGTAAATTTCTTGACCTCTCTGAATACCTGGGCTCCTGTCTGTAAACTCTGATGGATCACATTTAACTCTTGGGGTTGCTCTGCAGATTCAGAGAGATACCATGTAAAGCATCCTATAAACGTCTCAATATACAGTAGGTGCTCAATGAATGACTCACTTATACGCTAACAAGAGACAGGTAAAGTCCCATGATGCCCTGGATATCCTGGGGTAAACTGAACACCCCTGAGCCGGCAAGTAGAGCTCTGGGGAGAAGCCTGAAGACCTTCTGGGCTCTGCTACTAACCTGCTCATGACCTCAGGTAAGTCCCAAGACACCCTAAGTGAGACTCAGCTTCCCCACCTGTACTAAGGGACCATTATGAACCTTGTTTGTTACCAGTCCGTGGAGACAAATGATAACCATGAGTCTCCTCTTCCAAGGGTCACCCCGGGTTGATCGGGGGGTCACCATGGGGATGAGGTTGCTGGGGTGGTAGGCGGCCAGGGTGCTGGCTCCATCTCTGTCCCTCGGGGAAGGACTCAGGGGGTGCCAGCCTCAGGCTTTCGTTGGCTCCCCTGTTTATCTGGTCTCCACTTTCTTCCCCACCTTATCTTCTAAGCCAAGCTGCTTCAGAAGAAACCAGCACCTCCTCTCCCTGCCCCTGGGTTCCTGACAGCAGGAACCAGGCTGGGTGGCCAGGCTGGGGTCTTGGAAACACCCTCCAGGGCCTTGCGGGGTCAAAACTCCTGCTGAGCTCTGTTCTGTGCTGCTTTGGATAAGAGACTGAAGTTCTCTGGGGCTCTGTTTCCGTCATCAGTGAAACCAGGAGGAGAATGTGGACATCCTTGGGGCTTACCAGTACATTCAAAAGGATGACACATTGACGTATCCTACACAGCTCAGGCGCAAAGCCAGAGGAGGAGGTGAGGAGGCACTCAACAGGCAATGTTTTATAAGGGAGAGTTCTAGATAAAGAATGCAGGATAGAGCACCCACAAGGAGTGGTTCTCAAGGTGAGGTCCCTAACTGGGGATTAAACCTCACATTCAAGGCTTTTACCAAAGGTCACGGGAGGCCAGACATAGGCAGATTTCCATTCCTAGCTGAGGACACTGGCTGCTGTCCAGCCGACTGATCATATGACAAAGTTAGCTGGGAAAATATTCTCTGGCTTGTTGGGCTCCATCTTATCAGATCAAGAGAATCGGAGAGCCCAGAGTTGGGTTTCAGGGCTGGAAAGTGGGCTCCACCCTACTGTGCCGCTGAGCCTGTGTGCAACTTGGGGCTCGTGCCTACCCAACTAAGGGCCTCCGTTTTCCTGAAAAAACAAAAACAAAAACAAAAAACAGAGAGTTGGATCACATGATCTCTATGATCCAGTTCTGACATTTTGGATTTTCCCTTTTTACTGTCGCAAGTAGGGGCCTCAATCCAAACACAAAGCTAAATTTTGTAGTAACTATTCAGAGTCTAGCTGTGTATTGTTTTATATCTCTACTCCCTCTCCCCACCACGTATGGAAAGATGGTAAATAAATAATAAGTGAATGTGAATGAACACTACATGGCATTTGAGTATATATTTTGAGTTTGCTTGTCTTACTGTATATGTGAATTTTAACACAATTGCCCTAACCATTTCTTGGAAAAGGAGAGCTAGAAATGAATGGAAAAGATACACTCTTTGAAATCAGCCTAGCCTGGGTTCAAATCCTAACTCTTCCCTTTGTTAACCATGTGACCCTAGGAAACGGATGCTGTGTCTCTGAGCTTCAGGGTTTTTTCATCTAAAAATGGAGACCATAATCCCACTCCCAGTCTGTTATAATAAGTGGATGGTGGTGAGGGCCTGGGGTTACCCATGGGCAGTGGGATGCTGAGCTGGGCTTGGGGATGTCATGAGGGGAGGCCAGGACTCACGTGTAGGACGAACTGTGCAGCCACAGGCTTGTGGTCACTGACGGTATATTCCATGTGGCTGCGGTAGCTGTGCTGGGTCACCTGGAGCCGGTGGCTCTCCCTTCCTGAGGGGCTGGGACCTCCACCTGGAGCCTTGACCTTCCACAGGATACGGTCTGTCCAGGCTGGCTTCCGCTTCTTCGCACTGCGATGGGCAGGAGTAGCCTCAGAATCAGGGGCTGTGATTCGAGCCCCCCTGTTCCCCTTTCCTCTCCTTTATCCTTATTCCTTTATCCCCTTTATCCTGTCTCAGCCCACATCCCCACCTCTCATCCTTGGGCTGAGCTCACCTGGTATCATATTTGTTAGTACCCACGTCAAACTTGAAGGTGGGTGCAAAGTTGAGGGGCCCCTCCTGGAAGCCCTTCAGGATGGGCCAGGTGTTCTTGGCCATGTTGAGCTGCGAGGGTCCAGAAGCAGAGAATTGGACAAGAGCTTGGGCAGAGCAGGTGAGGGCAAGGACCATCGTCTAGGGTACAGGTGGTCCTAGGGCGTGTTCTGTGTGCTTGGGGTTTGGGGTGCAGGTTGCAATCCCCCACCTGGTCTTTCTCCCAGAGCTGGTGGAGCTGCTCACTATCGATGGCAAACTTGACAAAGTGCAGGTCATAGCTCTCGATGCGGAAGTTCAGGTCTCCGAACCAGAACACGAGGCTGTTCCAGGAAGGGAAGAGGGGTGCTCAGCAGGGTCCATGGGAAGAAGAGCCCAATTCCATCTTCTCTGCCCCCATCCAACCTGACAGCGCTGGCTGCTCCCAGTGATGACATAGTGGGGTGGGTGGGTGGGTTGTCAGGTTCTGACTCCCAGCAAGGTCCTGCCCCTCAGCAAATATCCATCCTGCAGGATCCATCCACTTCCCGATCAAAGTGAAGGTCACTCAGTCGTGTCCGACTCTTTGTGACCCCATGGACTATACAGTCCATGGAATTTTCCAGGCCAGAATACTGGAGTGGGTAGCCTTTCCCTTCTCCAGGGGATCTTCCCAGCCTAGGGATCGAACTCAGTTCTCCTGCATTGCAGGCGAATTCTTTACCAGCTGAGCCACAAGGGAAGCCCAAGAATATTAGAGTGGGTAGCCTATCCTTTCTCCAGAGGATCTTCCCGACCCAGGAATCAAACGGGGGTCTCCTGCATTGCAGGCGGATAAGGGACGCCCTCCCGCATTCCGGTTCCTAGACATCGTGTCTCCGCCCCCACAGGCCCCGCCTCTCCCTACAGGGCCTTTCTACCACTCCCCTTCCACTGCTGCTGCTGCTAAGTCACTTCAGTCGACTCTGTGCGACCCTATGGACAGCGGCCCAGCAGGCTCCTCTGTCCACGGGATTCTCTAGGCAAGAATACTGGAGTGGGTTGCCACTTCCTTCTCCAGCCTCTTCCCCTAGCCCCACCCAAGCTCCAAGAGGCCCATACTCGTGATCCAGGATGCCTTGAGCGCCAGGCCCCTGGAACTGCTGGAGGCTGAGGATGGTCTGGAAGTTGTCCTTGCGCTGCTCCGCTTTATCCATGTGGGCCGGCAGGTGGCAGTTCAGGAAGCACAGCATGTGCCCAAAGGCAGCCAGTCGCACACTCACTCCACCCTTGTTGCCCTGGGGAGACAGGTTGGGCGGGTCGTGGGCGGGGCTTAGGCAGGG
>NW_011495054.1:13207775-13209463 GCF_000754665.1 Bison bison bison | reverse complement strand
GGGTTCTAAGGAAAGGAATGGAACACTAGGAAGTGGTGGGAATAGAAAGGGGCCACTCCTTGCAACCCCACGGACCGAAGCCCGCCAAGCTCCTCTGTCCATGAAAATTTCTAGGCAAGATTACTGGAGTGGGTTGACATGTCCTACTCCAGGGGATCTTCCCGACCCAGGGATTGAACCCTCATCTCCTGTGTCTCCTGCATTGGCAGGCGGATTCTTGACCACTTCGCCACCTAGGAAAGTTTTATAGAAAGGGGCGGGGTCTAGAAAAGGAGAGGTAGCAGTGGGTGGGGAGAGGCAGGTCTCAGAGTAAGGGGTGGGGTTTGGGGAGGGGATGTTGCCACTGCTTGGGGGCGGGGACTAATCTACAGACCCCTTAGGTCCCTGGTCTCTCCCATGTCCCTTCCACGCTCACCCAGTAGCCTCCCAGGCCAGTGCGCGTGCAGTCAGTCTGCACGTCCCTCAGGAAGGGCAGATGGTAGTACTTGGCAAACAGCAGCAAGATGACGCCCTGCATCCGCACGGTGCTCACCTGCCGCAGAGGCGAGAGGAGGCTGAGCGGCGGGACACGGCTCCCACCCCGCCCTCGCCTTTTCCGGTCCTTAAAGGTCTGCTCCTCCATCCTCCTATTTCAGGAACCCGGCCACAGAGGCTCAGCGGGCCCCACAGTGAGTCATGGCAGAGCTAGTACTGGGAAGCCAGGGGTCTCCACTTCCCAGGGGGGCAGCTGAGGGAGGCGTTACCAGCACAAAGTTGAAGGGCCCTAGAGCATCCATGAAGAGCTCGCTCCACTGGTCCGTAAAGAGCGCGTCCTTGAGCCGCTTGTTGATCATGGAGTTCACTTCCTGCAACCTGGGGGGGGGCGGAGTGGGGGGCGGATGGCGAGGCGGCGTTCGGATTGGGGGGCGCCCTAGGAACCCCTCCCACGGGCAAGGGACTGGGAGGCCCCAGGGGCTCGGGGGGGGGGGTCCGCTCGCCCTGCCCCCTCACCCTATGGCGATCATGTCTGCCCTGTCACTGTCATCGCTGGTGCTGCCCAGGTGGAGAAGGGACGTGACATCGTCGGGGGGCATGGCGGTGCCCACGTTCCACGTGACCACAGTGATCCTGGGGATGGGGGTACGGAGGGGTTACTACTGGGCACCACCCCTTACCCTCAAGCTCCCTCCCACAGGGCTCTTAATGGGGAGACAAGCTGTGGGTGAATGCCCTCAGAAGGACCCACCGTGGGCCCAGGACCCCTCCCACCAGACTCTCCAGAGGAGATCAACTGAGGCAGGGGTGGGCAAGTCCCTTCCGAGGGGACTGCTGTCTTCTGAGGATCCCAGAGTGGGTCTAACAACCCCAGGGACTCTTCCTCAGGGGGGTCAGCTGGGGCAGAGTAGGGCCCACCACCAGAGGATTGCTTGTCTCAGGGCTCAAGCCCTGGCAGCCAGGCTCTCGGGAGAAGGCCCTCACCAGAAGCCAGGGTCGCTCTTGCAGGTGGGCTGGGCTGACCAAGAGGAGGATGACGAGGTGGGTGTAGAAGAGGAGGTGGTCACCGGGACCGGAGTTTCTCTGGGCTGAAGGCTGGGACTCAGACGCTCACCAGGCCCGGCACCCTGGCTGCTAGGCCTGGGGAGGGCCATCTCAGGAGCTGGGGGGACACCTGGGGAGCGGTTGGGGGAGCGGCTGGGGGAGCGGCTGGG
>NW_011495054.1:13204541-13207675 GCF_000754665.1 Bison bison bison | reverse complement strand
GTGGCTTGGGCAGAGGTGGGGGCCCGGTCTGGGCTAAGGCGGCACCTGGCCGAAAGGTGGGGGACAGAAGTCCCGGGGAGCGAGTGCTAGGCTCTGGAGGACCCTGGCCCACATCCAGGGGCAGGGTCTGGGGTGGCCGGGGCAAGACAGGATCCTCAGGGCAGCTGCGGGGGACCTCGGGCCGGGCTCTGAAGGACGGGGAGACCCGAGGATCTGGCGGGGCTTGGATAAAGGATGGGGAGCTCACAGCACCAGATGCCTGAGCTGGGGCCAGGAGATGCCCTTCAGATTGAGGGGGAGGTCTAGGGGCTGGAGCGTCCCTCTGTTTAGCTGGTGTCCATCCTGTGGAGGCCAGGGCTGGTGTCACGGATGCTGGAGCCAGGACCTGTTCCTGAGATGGTGACAGAACTGGACTGGGCCCTGGGGAAGGGCTGGAGGGGGGCTGTGGGGGCTGTTTCTCAGATGTCATGGCCAGGCTCAGGCCTGAAGCAGCCAGTGCTGGCTTGGGTCCCATGGAGGCAGGTGGCACCTGCTTCTGGTCCCTGGACAATGGAGCCAGCCTAGGCACTGCGGTAGCTGAGGGAGGCCTTGGCCCAGCTGAGGCAGGCATCAGGAGCTGCCCCAGGGATGTCGGAGCCAGGACTGAGCCTGAGGTCCCAGGGGGAGGCTTCGGCCCAGCCGAGGCAGACATCACCAACTGGCCCACGGATGTTGGAGCTAGGCCGGAGCGGCGGTGGGCGGGAGCTGTTTTCTTCCCTCCAGGGGTTGACGCTGGAGCCAAGATGGGTCGGGGAGACACCAGAGCCAGCCTTGGACCCTCTGAGGAAGGTGGAACTGCTGCTCGTGGCCCCACAGGCGTCAGAGCCAACCGCGGTTCCAAGGGCACTGGGGCTGACTTCTTCGCTGGGAGCTGAAAACGTGAGTCCATCTTGTACGCGTGCGTGCTAAGTCACTCAGTCGTGTCTGACTCTTTGCAACCCCATGGACTGTAGCCCACCAGGCTCCTCTGTCCATGGAATTCTCCAGGCAAGAATACTGGAATGGGTTGCCATGCCCTCCCACAGGGGACCTTCCCGACCCAGGGATCGAACCCGCGTCTCAACATCTCCTGCACTGGCAGGTGGCTTCTTTATCACTAGTACCACCTGGGAAACCCCCATCTTGTAGGAGCAGGCAGAGACTCAGGGTCAACCGACCCTAAGCAGTCCTCCACTCCATAGAGATCATAGCAGACTCTGTCTAGCTAGAAAAGGCATATATTTCTGAGGAAGTTCTTCCTAATTTCTCACCTCAGTCGATTCTGCTGTGAATCAGTTTCTCTTTTAAAGGAAACAGGACACAGAAACCTATCCCCTCCCTCACCTGTGATACCTCTTTCATAGATGCAGAGTTTAAAATCCCCGACTTACAGGAAGCAGAGTGTAAGCCTGGGCCTGTGGGCTCCCCTTAACCTCCTGGCTGGCATCTGCTCCCTCGCCACCCTGGAATGTTGGGGGGCTGGAGCCAGCTTCCCTGAGCACTGCCCCACTCTCCCTACAGTCCGTGCTGCTTGCCTGGCCAAGGGCTACTGATCTGACCCCCCAGGTCTGCCCACTCTGGACATCCTGGGTCCAGCCTGTTAAACAGCCCCCCTTCCTCCACTGTACCCAGGAACCCTCATGTTCTCCCCTGGCAAACATCCCCAACTCCTTGGTCATGGTCCCCTCTGTCCTCTTTACCTGTACCCAGATCCCCTGCAGGAGCAAGAGCCCTGCTGGGACTGGCTGATCCCAAGCCCAGCTCTGTGTGACCGTAGGCTAGCATTTCCCTGACTAGGGCCTCTGTCTCCCTGTCTGTAAAGTGAAGGAACCTCGTGAAGGGTCTGTGGCCACACTGATCCTGGGGAGCCCGGTCTCACCTCTCTGCATTTCTGAGCTCATTTGCTAGGATCGCATTTGAGCTCCAGGGAATTGTCCATCCTCCCAAGTGTGATTTCAACATCCAGAGCAAGTCCAGGGTTCTGTTGATCCCGGTGCCACACGTCTGTGCACAAGTTGTACCCTCTTACCCTCGTCACTTCTCCTGGGAGAGCAGGCCAGCATGTACCCTCTTCCTGTCTGGCAGTGGAGTTGGGGGCATTGGGCCCAGCAGGGAGGCCCTCTCCCTTTCCCATCTGTCCTGTTTCTGATGCCCCTGTCTCCAGAAGTCAGGATGAAGTGTCCTTTGCCAGGGAGGGCAGATGAAGGTTTGCACTCACCCTGGGGCGGCCCCATCCCTGCCCCCAGAGATGCAGTCCTGCCTGTATCCCGCGTCCTTTTCAGTTCAGAGAACCTGAAACTGTCTCCACTTCTGTCCCCAAACTCAGCTCTTTGAGGCTTGCATTTTGGGCGTCTTCCTTGGTTTCTACTGTCCCCCTCCACCCCCCCCCCCCAAACACTACACCGCCTCCAGTACTAACAAGTTAGACATCCCAGATGTCACAGTTTCAGTCTTCAGGGACAAGCCTCCTCATTTTGCATTGGCTCAGAGAAGACAAGCAACTTGCCCAAGGTCACACAGCAAAGCTGAAGAATGGCTGGGTCCCCTGATACCCAGTTCAGGGCTCTTCCGTAGGGTCCTGGAGATGGCTAACTCCATCTCTCTCTGGGCGTCTCATCGCTACCTCCTCAGACCCTAGGGTACCCTGTTTGCCCAGTCCCTGCTTGGTGGGCAGAGGAGAATGCCAGCCCCTCAGTTGGGGGCACCAAGGTGCCTGCAATGTGTGTGGGGTATGGGACCAAGGATCAGGAATGGGGGAGACTAGCTTTAGGGGTCTTACCTTGGAAGGTGCCCCAGTTTGTGAAATCCCATGGGGCATGGGCAGGGGGCCCAAGCCAGCCCGGGTCCCTGGCCTCCTGCTGCCACCGTCGCCCCGGCCCTCCATGTCTGCAGCCCAGGCAGCCCCAGGTTCCCTCCCGGCTCCAGCTCCAGCTCCTCCGCTCCCGGGAACCAGTGATGTCATCAGTCGGTTCAACCTGCTGAGAATTTAAAGGCACAGGCACCCACTTTCCAACCTAGAGGTGGTCGGGCAAGGTGGCCTACCCCCTGGGGACTGGCTGCTGAACCTGGAATGGTCTTGGTAGGAGAGGAAAGAGTGTTGTACATCCCATCTCTTA
>NW_011495054.1:13196791-13204441 GCF_000754665.1 Bison bison bison | reverse complement strand
TAGGAGAGGAAAGGGTGGGGAGTGGGCCCATGGGCCTGGCACAGGTCCCAGCATAGTGGAAGCTCTCTTCTTGTTTTCACCCTCCTTCCAGTAGGCCTGGCCAGCCCTTGCTCAAGGGAGGGGCGCTGACATACCTGAGGGTAAGGTAACTCAAAGGTCAGCCCCCTCTCCAGGGCCTCGGAGACACCGGGGGTCCTGGCCCTGATCCTGTGGCCTTCCTGACTCCCTGCCAACTCAGGGCTTGCCTTGGCCCCCACCTTTGCCCCATTTTCAGGCCCTGGTGCCTGGCCCCCTTCCTGGTTCTATCTTTCCCATCCCAGAGCCAGACACTCAGGCTCCAGCAACTGGAGCCCTTTTGCCATCTCAGCCTCAACACCGGCCCCTCCTCTTCTGTAGACACCTTCCCACCTGTCCCCACAGCTCCTCTCAGCTTTCCTTCTCCAGGACTCACTGGGTGTGGCTTGGGAGAGGGACTTTCTCAAGGTCATCTGGTGAGCTGGGGAGGTCCTCTGAGTCTCAGAGAGGACAGAGAGCTGCCTCTGTGACCCACAAGAGCCAGTTGGGGTTTCTGGGGGAAGGGGACTAGGGTGGAGAACGGCCAAGCGGTGGGAAACAGATGGTGAGAGGGTCAAAAACAGGCCTGGGAACTTCTTTGGCCAGGACCCAGCACAGGGCCTTGTCTCTCCCACACCTAGGGAAGTGTTGGCTGCGTGCATGGACCCATCAATCAATGAGAAGTGTGAACGAGTGACAAGCTTCAGATCTGGGTGGATATGGCTGTGGGCTCTGCTTCTGCCTCTTCCCTACTCTCCCTCTTGTCTGCTAAGCAGTCCCTGAAATCTCAGTTCCTCCAGAACTGCTAGCTTGCTTAGAAAGGAGTGCTCTCCCTCCGTTTAGGCAGAAAATGCTCGGTTTTGCACCCAGAGCTCCTTGCTGGCCACCAGTGCCCTCTGTGTCCTCATGGGCCCTTGCGGCCCCCTGCAAAAAGGTCATGTGGACAGATGCCCCCTTCCCCTCTCCTGGATGGGCTTCCCATCTGTGCTTAACTGTCTCTGGTCTAGTCTGAGTTTGGGCCCAGTGTCTTCGTGAGGCTGGAATTTGAAGAGGCAGAGACCCAGGCTGCAGTAGGGTCCTGGGGTAGAAAGGTTGTCTTTGGATGGTGATGAGGGAGGTGACGACAGTGGTGACTGCAGGGGTGGAGAGGAAACTGCACATAATTATGGTGATGGAAGGGGAGGACCGGCAGTGATGGGGTGGATAATGTGATAGAAGGGATAGTGGAGGTGATGGTCATGGCAACGGTAGAGGTAACAGCAAAGCTTGGCGATGGTGGCGGTGGCAGAAGGAAGAGATGCTGATAAGGGTGATGGTAAAAGTGGAGGAGAGACGCGGGCAGGAGAGGCGTTGGGGGTGTTACGCTGACGGAAGACGAGGCGATGGTGGGGTTGGAGGTGAAGGTGGGGCGGCAATGAGGGAAGAGGTGAGTGTGGAGATGGTGGTGGTGATGCTCAGGCCGCTAGAAATGCAAAGGAATTTGGAACCGACCCTGCCTAGCCCTCTGACTTCTATTTTACAGATGAGAAAACTTAGGCCCTCAGGAGTAGTTGGCTTCTGCTGCAACCCTGGAAGTGATAGAGGACAGATCCGGGTCCCAGGAACCAGTCCTAAGGCTCAGCCACCAGGGCTGATACAGGAACATCAATGCCTTTGAAAAGCCAGGCAAATGTCAGGCAAATAAGCATGCACAGGGGTCCTCTGCAGGGTCTCCACCATCTCTCAGATCATGCAGAGGACTCTGTTTCTGGCTCTGCCACTGACCGACCTGGAGAGTCGCTCAGATTCTGAGTATAATGCAGACTCAAAGCAGGAGCTACCTGCTAAGGTTGCTGTGAGAATTCAACCGTATAATACATATGAAGGGTTTAGCACAGAGCCTGGCACAGGTAGGGCTTGCCAGGTGGCTCAATGGTGAAGAACCCGCCTGCAGTGCAGGAGAAGCAGGCTCAGTCCCTGGGCTGGGAAGATGCCCTGGAGGAGGGAACAGCAGCCCACTCCAGTATTCTTGCTTGTAATATCCCATGGAAAGAGGACCCAGGCGGGCTACAGTTCACAGGGTAACAAAGAGTCAGAAACGACCGAGTGACAAAATAGCAGCAGCAACAGCCGGCACGAGCAAGCTCTCAGTGAAGGTAGCTGCCCTGGAGTTAGCATCGCCACCACCACCACCACCATCTCTTCTAACCTGCACATTTGGTGGATGACGAAACAGACCCCGCATAGTTGTCTTCCTGGGGAGGGGAAGGAAAAGAGGCTCTGAGACCCAGACATGGCCTTGCCATGGGAAGGGGGCGGGGGGCGGACCCCGGCTGAGAAAGGAACAGGGTAAAAGCTATATTTGAGCTCCTGGCGTGATGACTAAGGAGGTTGATAACAGGCTCCGGGGCTCAGGGCGGCAGGCTGGGGGCAGCTGCCAGGGAGAACCGCCCCCCTGGAGACGGCTGTCTCCCGAGGCACCTCGTGGCTCCCAGCTCCCATCCTTCACTCCTGGGGGTAGGGGGCGGTGTTCCAAGGCAGAGAGTACATCTCGTCCCGCCCCCCTGGGAATCTTAGTGTTCCCCTCTAGGCTGTTTGGGTCAGGGACAGGAAAGGAGGTGGCTGATGCATTAGCTCAGTCACTCCATAGTAACCCTGTGAGATTGGTAATCAGATCCCCATTTGACAGAGGAAGAAGTCCCCCTAGGGATTACCCAGCCAGGAGGGGACAGGGCATGCGGTTCTCAGGTAGATGGTGGACAATTCTCCCCTACACAGGTTCCCATTGAACCCTTTCATTTTTTAGAAAAAAAAAAAAAAAAAGATTCAGCCATACTAGTTGTAAAAATTTGTTTGTTATTCATTTTGGCTGTGCTGAGTGTTGCTGCGCGGGCTTCTCTACAGTTGTGGTGGGCTCTAGAACACACAGGTTTCAGTAGTTGTGGCTCCCAGGCCTAGTTCGCCCCTCCCCACCACACCCATCCCCTCATCCTGGCATGTGGGATCTTCCCTGACCAGGGATCGAACTGTGTCTGCTGACCTGGCAGGCAGATCCTTTATCACTGAGCCACCAGGGAAGCCGTGAACCCATTCTTTGGAGGAGAATCTGTGTTGCCAAACTGAAAAGGGAAGAAACGCCCTGGGAAGCAGAGAGAGAAGCAGGTGCAAAGATAGAGTGTGCCAGGCTCTGGCTGGGAAAGGATGGACATGTGCCCGCATGGCCCTTTGGCTCAGAGTAAATCCCCCGGAAGCAGGGAAGGGAGGGAGAGACTTTCTTCTTCCTCTTCCTCAATCCACCTCCCAGGGTACCTGAGGATGGTAATGGTACAGAAGAGTCTGTCCACCTTTGGTTCGCTCCCTGGTCACCTGACCCAGGCCCACTGTGAGGAAGGCCACTAGCTGAGAAATTATTTGAGATGTAGAGGATGCTACAGAGTACGGTGGGAAGGTGGACAAGGTAAGCATCAGGGAGGGCTTCCTGGAGGAGGAAGCATACTGGGCTTGGAGCATTTCTCCTCCCAAGGCTTCACTCCTGAGTTACCTACTGGTACCGAGTACCACATGTTATATTACTGTCCCCTCTGGGGGAGGTGGCATCCTCACTTCCCACCCTGGCCCTCAAAAAGGGGTTCTAGGAGGAAGAGTGACTTTCCCAAGGTCACACAGCTGGGGCCCAGCTCAAGCATCCATCCTCTCTCTCCTCAATTCCCCCTCCTCCCAGGCAGCCTGGCACTGCTGTCAGCTGCTTTGAAGTGAGCGGCTATTTTTATTCTGGTGCGAGGGGATCTCGGGCAGCAAAGCCATGTAGGTTAGAAGGCTCTAGGACAACCGGCTTCAGCAGGCAAGGAGAGGTTTAAAGCAGCAGCGGAAGATTGCCTGGGGGCCCTTCTTTCCTGCAATGCTGACCTGCCCTTGGCTCCCAGGTCTCCGGAAATGTCTTTATCAGAGCTCAGAACAGAGCACAGAGCCAGACTAAATCCTAGCCCTGATCCCAGGTCCAGCTTGAGCCCAATCTGGTGTTAACTGAGCCCCGATCCCACACTAAGAATGAGCCTCTGCCCCATCTCTAGATTGAGCCCTGACTGTGTCTGGTCAAGTACTGAGCCTGATCCAAGCCTGATTAAGCCTGATTCCAACTTGAGGCCTCTATTCTGGACCCAGATCCAGCCCCGATCCTAGCTTAAGACTGAGCCACAGTCACAGACTGAACTCTAACCTTGGTCCAGGCTAATCTTTGGTTTTAGACTGAGTCCCAGGTCCAGGTGTAGATTGAGGTCCGAGTCTGGTCATTAACTGAACCTGGTGGCAGGCTGAGTCTTGAACCCGGTCACACGCCGAACCCCGGTCTCAGACTGAGCCCTGACCCTTGGTCACATCAGCTCCGGTCACACAACTGTGTACTGAACTTAGTGCACAAAGGCTGACCGCTGAACTTAGTCACTGAGACCAAATCCCCATCACTGACTGAGCCTGGACTCCAGCCCCAGCCTCAGTTCTGAATGTGGCCATAGGCTAAGAACTGACCCAGACCTTGTCTGAGCCTGGCATTGTCACAGTCTAAACCCCAGCACCGGCCCCACCTGAGGAAGCCTGCTGGCCTAGATTCCAAACTGCCACACGGGGTGTGGATTACGAGCAGAGATCTGTTCTGGGAGAACCTGGGCCTCCTGTGGCTGCCGATGCCAGAATGTTCCCGGCACTGTTGTGGCCAGCGTCTCTACCATTGGTTCCACTAGCTGGCTAGTCAACGCTCAGCGGCTCAGGCTCTGGCCCCTCCAGAGACCACAGTGTCCAGGTTAATGCAACGAGAGTGGTTTGGTGGCACCTGTCCAGTGAACAGTGTGGGCCCACGAGGCACCGAGCTTTGGCTCTGTCAGCGGAAAAGCCACAGGCTCCATGGGGCCTCTGGCTTCAGCCAGTCTGGGGCCCTTGCTGTGGTATGGTGTGGGGTAGTGGGAACCCAAGGCTGTGACCCATTAATTTTGTAAACATAGATTACTGTTTCTGTTCAGGTGATACATACCTACTACAGAAAAAATACTGTAAAGGAGGGAAAAAGATTCATCTATAGATTCAAGTACCAAGAGATGACCGTTCTGATTTCCTAGGCTGTTTCCTTCCAGACTTTATGTTTTGGTCTAGGCATATGTATTTATATACACATATTTTATATAATTTTTTGGCTACTCTGTTGCTACCACAACATCCTTTGCAGCTCATATCCTTGACGGCTTTCAGGAATGGATCCCAAACAGTGAAGTCAGGGAGCATTCCCATTCTCCAGCTACTTGATTGGACCATGGATGGACCTAGTGAACATTGAGGAGACTTTTGCTGAGGGCTTTTGGGAAAGAAAGTTTGTTTTTTCTCCTGAGGAGTTTACAAAAAAAAAAAAAAAAAGATTTCCCCTTGATTAGATAGAAGTGAAGAAGTCTGTAGTGGTGGTGATTACTGCTGGCAGTCATCTTGACACCATGCAGATAACTCTGCTAAGGACAAACTGATGTTATGGAAAGCAGAATGGAAAGAGATCAGGCCTTGGTGACTTTATCAACCAGATCAAACCTCATGTGAAGCCCTCCCTCCCTGAACTATTTTGTTATTTGAACCAACAGATTCTGTTTATTGTTTAAGCCCATTTAACTTGCGGTTTCTGTGACTTGCAACCTGGAACATCACAATTCCCAACTGATATTACTGTTTTAGAGCTTAAAAAAAAAATTAACACCATAACTGTGAACACTCTACATGTCATTCAACACCATGCCACATCATTTTAAACAACTGCTTGATTCTTCTTTGCGACCCTATGGACTATATAGTTCATGGAATTCTCCAGGCCAGAATAGTGGAGTGGGTAGCCTTTCCCTTCTCCAGGGGATTTTCCCAACCCAGGGATTGAACCCAGGTCTTCTGCATTGCAGGAGAATTCTTTACCAGCTGAGCCACCAGGGAAGCCCAAGAATACTGGAGTGGGTAGCATCTCCCTTCTCCGGGGGATCTTCCCTGCATTGAACCAGGGTCTCCTGCATTGCAGGCAGATTCTTTACCAACTGAGCTATCAGGGAATCCCAACCTAAGCAAGTACCAGCATTTACTTTTCTCATCCCCTGCTGTGACATGCTTCTGTCCAAGCTCATTTTTCACCATTGTAAACAGTGTCTTGATAAATATCTTAACCTAACCATTGATTCCCTCTCTCAAGATTACTTTGGGTCAAATTCTGAGACGTGTAATACTGGGTAGAAAAAATATTTTTAAGGTTTTGATTTAATGTGTCAAGTTGCCTTTCAGAAAGCTTGGATGAATTCCCACTTTCACAGCAGTAAACAGAGTGTTAGACATAGCCTATCATTTCAATAATCTGGATAGAGCCAATTATATTTACTGTGTCCTCATGTATTTATAGATAATGAATATTAAATAACAGCCCTAAGCCTGTTATATCTTCACAATCAAGTCAGTGAATGGGAGGTAACGATATGAGGTTCAGTGTCTATGGCCCACCATACTTTTAGGGGCCCAAAAAAATGTTTTAATTTTAATTTTTGTTTTAAGTCGGAAGAAAAAAAATGAATAAATAATAATGAACCTAGCCTGGATTATATTCATTTCTTTTAAAATCAAAGCAGTTGTAAAATTCAATTAAAAAATATTTATCTAGCTGTATCACGTGGCATCTTCCTTGCAATCACATGGGAACTCTCCTTGGGGCAGCAGGCTCTCTAGTGGTTTAGGGTTTAGTTGTCAGGATTGAACTTGTTCTGTCTTTAATTACAAAGCAGATTCTTAACCAACGGACCACCAGGGAAGTCCCTCCAATTTCTAATATAAGATATTTTAATAAAGGAAGGGGCCCAGGAAGGCAAAACTACCTAGCATCCGTGAAAGCCATAATGCAGCCTTGGCTGGATGTTGAGGAGAATTCTGAGTTCCGGTCCAGATTCGGTGGGAAAAAGCACTGCGACCAGTGTACAATGTCTGCCTTAGGCTTGAAGAGGGGAAGTCACATCCTGATCGAGTCGTCTTTGTCTTGGTGACATGAACACGGGAATGTTTTGGGTTCAAATCCACGATCTACAACTTAATCGGTTTACCTTTCTGAGCCTGTTTCCTAACTTGTAGAAAGGAGATCATTGGGCCTTTTTGAGGTGCTGTGCCGGTACTGTTCTAAAGAGCTCTCTCATGTGTTGCTGCTGCTGCTAAGTCGCTTCAGTTCAGTCCGACTCTGTGCGACCCCATAGACGGCAGCCCACCAGGCTCCCCCATCCCTGGGATTCTCCAGGCAAGAACACTGGAGTGGGTTGCCATTTCCTTCTCTAATGCATGAGAATGAAAAGTGAAAGTGAAGTCGCTAAGTCGTGTCCGACTCTTAGCGACCCCATGGACCGCAGCCCACCAGGCTCCTCCGTCCATGGGATTTTCTAGGCAAGAGTACTGGAGTGGGGTGCCATCGCCTTCTCAGCTCTCATGTGTATCAACCCCTTTATCCTCCCAGCTCCGACGTAATATTCCCATCGCCATAATGTTTGCTAAGGAAATTGAAATCCAGATCGGAATCTCATCTAGAGAAGTAAAAAACAAAACAAAACAAAACAAAAAACAACACACAAGCAA
>NW_011495054.1:13195822-13196691 GCF_000754665.1 Bison bison bison | reverse complement strand
CAAGGATTCTCCAGGCCTTAGTTTCCCCATCTTCCAGTCGGGTGCCTGACCCAGAAACTCCGGTGCCCGTGCGCATCCCGCCTGCGCCCTCTGCCGGCGTGCTGGGGCACTGTCTGGACGCATCCAGTCGGAGCATCCATCCTGTGGGTCAGCAGAGGGAGGGTGGACACTGTTGGGACCCGGAAAGTAAAGGGCTGCGGGCCAGAGAGGAGCCCAAACCCCGCCGGGAGCGCGCGGGCTGCCCCCACGCAGGTCCTGGGCGGAGACCGAGAGCAGGAGGCGTGGTCCCTAACGGGGCGGGACCTCCAGCGGAGACCCGGCCAGCTCTCCGGGCCAGACGTGGCGCAGTGGCCGGGCGGTTCACCTCCAGCTTGCGGATCATCTTCGGCCGGGTTTCAATGCACCTCCCGCTGCCTCCGCCGCCGCTGCTGCTCCTCCTCGCGGCAGTCGCGGCCGCCACCACCACCTTCCGGCCCGACTGGAACCGTCTACAAGGCCTGGCCCGAGCCCGGGTAGAGGTGAGTGCGGCGGCCCCCCAGCCTAGGGACCACCGCCCCTAAACCCCGTGACTCCTTAACTTTGCAATCACTGCCCGTTCTGGCACAGGACTTTCCCGACTCCCTCGTTCCCCTCGGAGCCGGGACTGTCCCTCCCACTTCCCAGACCCAGAACGCCCCAGCACCCACCGTGGAAGCCCCAGACACCCGATCTTGCGGCCTGGAAATCTGAACCCCTCCCTAGCGCCCCATCTGGCCGGACAATGGGCCCCCGACACATTGGCTGTGTCCCCTAACTTCTGGCTAGTGACTCTCCCAAATCTGCCTTCTGGAGCCCAACTTCCCACCCCCCCACCCCCCCATTCCTCTTTT
>NW_011495054.1:13189823-13195625 GCF_000754665.1 Bison bison bison | reverse complement strand
GACTTGGATGGCCACAGACCCTCTCTGGGCTTTAGGTTTCTCCCTGACAAAAAAAAGGGGGGGGCAGTGGGGGGTGGAGGGGGAGGAAAAAGAAGGACTGAGGACAAGAATGGTAGTCCTAGGGTCTGGACTCCCATTGGGAGCTAGCTCCCCTTCAGGGAGAATGGGGAGGGGCCTCTCGGGGAAGCAACCAGATGGTCTGCAGGGCTAGGCCGCAGGTGGCAGGGAGGGCCGGCTCTGCGTGGGCTGAGGCAGGGACCAGATGGTAGGCGTCTCTAATGGGGCCTCCCAGGGAAGTTCTGAGATGTTTCCTTCTGGTCGGCCTCCACCCTGAGATTCTTGGGGCCACAGGGGAGTAGGGTGATCATTTCTCTTGGGTCAACCTGGCACTAGTGGTAAAGAATCCACCTGCCAATGCAGGAGACGCAAGAGATGAGGGTTCGATCCCTGGGTCGGGAGGATCCCCTGGAGAAGGGAATGGCAACCCACTCCAGTATTCTTGCCTGGAGAATCCTATGGACAGAGGAGCCTGGCGGGCTACAGTCCACAGGGTTGCAAAGAGCCGGGCATGACTGAAGTGACTTTAGCACAAAGGCACAACCGTCAGTAAGATGTGCAGGCAAGAGCTCCAAGGCTGGTAAGTGCCCTCAGGCCTCTGGCTTTGCTCCTCCTGTCCTCTGGTGTGGTTAGGCCTCAGCTTCCCTATCTGCACAGAGTTCCCCTTCTGCCTCCATCTCCACATCTTCCAAACCTCTGTTCCAGGGAGTAATCCACAGCCTGACCCAGCCCAGCTGGGGGATGAGGGTGAAATGGGGGTGAGGGTAGATGTGAGAGGCTCCTGACCTATCCCATTTTGTCCCCCTCCAGACATGTGGAGGATGACAGCTTAATCGCCTGAAGGAGGTGAGTTTGAAGGAAGGGGTCCTCAGCTCTGTCCTCCCTGAGTCTTCTGAGGGGTGGGCAGCATGGTCCCAGTGACTGGATGGGGGAGGGTCCCTGGGCTGGGAGTCACGAGCCTGCGCCTGACTTGCTCTGTGACCCTGGGCTTCAGTGTTGGTACCTGGAAGGGGTTGGGGCCTGATGCTCTGGTTCCTCCACAGGTGAAGGCCTTCGTCACCCAGGACATCCCACTCTAGTATCCTCCTTCTGTTCTGGGGGAGGGAGGAGAGGGAGGGGATCTTCCAGAATCTCCTTCCGCTTGACTTCACCGAGAGAGATGATGAATGGTTTTCATCTGACAAGTGGGGCTGATTGAGAGTGAGCTGCCCCGTGAATTCCGAGGTGGTCTTGGGGTTGGCAAGAGAAAATGATTAGGTATGACCGGCACAGACCCAAGAACAGAGAGGAGGCCCTCTTTTTTGAACCCTAATTTCCTCATGTGTAAATGAGGATCCTGCCCTACCTGGGCAGACCAAGTAGTGTCCACATCGACAAGGCCCCCGGGAGATCCCACCTGCCTCTGCCCATCACTATCCGCCTTAACACGGTCTGCAGCCACAACCTGGTGATGAAACACCTGCCGGGGGCCGACCCAGAGCTCGTGTTGCTGGGCCACCGCTTTGAGGAACTGGAGGTGAGGCCTGGGGAGGCGGGAGGGGCAGGGCGGGAGGCGGGGCCCGGAGCCCTGACCCCGCCCCTCTCCGGCTTCAGCGAATTCCACTCAGCGACATGACCCGCGAGGAGATCAACGCGCTGGTGCAGGAGCTCGGCTTCTACCGCAAGGCGTCGCCCGACGAGCCTGTGCCTCCGGAGTACCTTCGGGCGCCCGCTAGGCCCGCCGGAGACGCTCCTGACCACGCAGACCTTTAGGTCTGGGGGCGCCACTCCCCCACCTCCCGCCTGAGCCCTGGGGACAGAATGAAGCGCTCAGCGGCCCGGGAGCACCTCCCTCGTTGAGGGCCGACGCCCCGTCCCCGAGCCGGCAGGGATGGAATTGGGGGGGGGGTCCCTCCTAACCCCTCTCTCTTCCCTCCCCAGCTCCACTAAATTCCCTTCCGCCTTAACTGAGACTCGATTCTTTCTTTGCTGTGGCGGGGGAAGAATAAGAGCTCCCCGAATACCCTCTGGGAGACCCCGCATTCCCAGCTGCCTGAGTAGGGACGTGGGCACACCTTGCCCGGCCGCCCTCCATCCAACCCCCCAAGGGAGGCAGAGAGAAATCCGGGTCGTTGAAAACCAATAATTTATCAAAACGCTGCGTGTTTGCGTGGGAAGGTGCCGCGACAGACAGGGCAGCGGTGGGCAGGCGCACAGGGAGGGGATGGTGCCTGGATGGTGGGCGCTGCTTGCCGCGGGCGGCCGTGCGGGCGGCGGAGGGGAAGCTAGACATTCTTGCCGCGCAGGCGCAGCTCGTGGCGCCGCAGGTGGTTGTAGAGCGATTGCACGTAGGTGAAAACGCACTTGGGGTCGGGCTTCTTGCCCATGATCATCATGTCCTCCACCTCCACCAGGGGTACGCAGTCCACCAGCATCCTGCCGGGAGGGGGCACAGGAGTGATTGTCAGCGCCGGCCCCACCTCCTGCGGCGACCCCTCTACTCGAAGGTCTTTCCAGTGCCGCAGCCTGCGGGTCTTGCATAAACTCGACTCCAGATCGATTGACCGGGGGAAAAGCCTTCTAGGAAGGCTGAAACCCCAGGCCCTACCCACCCACGCCTGGAGGCACCCTGGTGGGGAGCAAGGCCAGGCAAATGGAGGCGAAAGAGGAGATTCCTGCCCCATCCCTTGTGTCCAGGCCCGTGGACCTACTGCAGGGTCGAGGTCTCAACCCCTAATCCTGGGGAGGTCCTGACTTCAGACCCCGTCCACTTATCTCTGGAGGGCCGCCTCCTTCTCACTCCCAAAGGTACACTCTAGCTGGCAAAGCCTTTCATTTGGACCGTTGTACCCAAGGGGCCTCAAATCCTTCTCTGCATCCAGGACCACTTCAGTGACCTGAACCCTGGATTATCTGCCAGCTCCCTGGCCTGGGACCTGCTGTAGAGCAGCTTGGGAACCCCCATCTACCTCAAGGGACATCCCTGCTGTGTGAGACAGAGGCCAGGGAGGTGTATGTATGTGTGGGAGGCAGTTCTTTAACGGGGGTGCAGATGAGCGTCCCAGTCAGTACACACTGGACCATTAGCATCACACTCGGGGCCAGGACACCCTGCTGACCATCCTCCAGGGGATCTTCCCAACCCAGGGATTGAACCCAGGTCTCCCTCACTGCAGGCGGATTCTTTACCAGCTGAACCACCAGGGAAGCCCAAGAATACTGGAGTGGGTAGCCTATCCCTTCTCCAGCGGATCTTCCTGACCCAGGAATCGAACCAGGGTCTGCTGCATTGCAGGCAGATTCTTTACCAGCTGAGCTATCAGGGAAGCTCACAGAACAGAAGAGGCATTCATTTCCAGCTCCACCACTTAGTAGGTGCAGGTCTGGGCCTGAGGCGATCCAGGCCCCCAGCCCTGGATGTTGGCACCGGCCTGGGGCCCCCTTCCTTCCATATTGCAGGAGCCCTCGCCCCACTCTGAGGGGAGTGGGCTGCGGCTACTAAATAACTGACAGCCCCAGGGCTCAGAGACAGAGCGCGCTCCCTGGCTCCATTTCCCTTCCTGGAGCCAGACCTCTCCTGCCTCCCATGCGCCACGCCTGGCATACAGTTAACACTGTCACTGTTGTTAAGTGAGTTTCCTTTGGCAGGGGGGGCATGAGGAAAGGAATTGTTCCTGTTCCCAAGACACCCAAGGGCCCAGGACTACCTGCCATCTTGCGCCTTCAAGGTCAGACCCTCAAGGTCAAACCATGTAAGGGCCAGGGCCCACTTTCCTTTCTCCAGGACTCCTTCAGGGAAGAAGCCAGGAAAGCAGGGGACCCGTTTCAGTGTAGGCTCTACTCCCGGCCAGCTGTGGAAGCTAGAGCAAACCCTGCCCTGTGACTCAGTTTCCCCATCTTTACAACAACAGCATAGTCATTCTTTGCCTCATTTGAGTCCTTGGAAGCGCCGAGAATGAGTAAGAGGTTCCTGACCCTGTTGCTGACGTGCTGTGTGCCCTGGGGGTCGTCTCTGCCCCAGACTGGGCCTGTTCCAGCTGTACTGTGGTGAAGAGGCAGCCTCTCTCTGTAGCTTCTTCCAGCTGCAGCTATCTCCCGGGGTATCCTGGCCTTTCCCATCGTGGGGCTCCCTCCCACCTCTGGTGTCTTCCCTGGAGACCTTATAAAGCCATTGTTTACACCGGGGCTCACGGCACAGGGCTCTGGCTGCCCCAGTGACAGGCCAAACACCAGGCAATCCGAACAACAGCACGGCTGAGTCACACTTTCCAGCTGGAACGGGGCAGACTGGGCCCCTCTCCCTCCAGGCTGGCCTGCTGGGCAGCAGCTCCCAAGTCCATATATGACCTGGAGACAGCGCCATGCCCATCCTCCCCTCACCTGCACGGCTTCTCTGAATCTATGTGTGCATGTGGGGGTGGCCCCTCACAATGGCTCCAGGCCCTGAGGGGCATCTGGGTGCATTGCAAGCTCTGTCCCTGATTCACATTACTTTAGGCAATCCCTTTTCTCCTTCTGGGCCTTTTGTCTTTTCTTCTCTCTATGAAATGGGTGGGAAAAGGGATGGGGCCAGGAAAAGAGCCACAAGGTGGGGAGTTTGAAGTTCCCGTTTCCAGCCCCGGCTCTGACCTACCACCCCCTGGCACACGATGAGTCCGCCACTCTGTTCTCTCCTCTGAGCTCCTGGTATGTAATGGGCAGTAAGCTCAAGATATGAATTCTCTACTGTGACCCTGATGTGAGATGACCAGACAGGAAATGCCACGGCTGGTTTGGGGATCCAGGACCTCCACCAGAAACATCTTCCTGTTAAACTGGTCTTGTTCCTGAGCCTTTCACCTTAGAGCATGGCACAGCCAACCCCCCAGTGCACCAACTGGAGGCCTGGGACCCTCCTCCCTCCCCAGTGGATCCATCAGAACTCCTATCTCTCTAGTTAAGGTTCTCTAGCTGGCTAGTCCATCCCCTCCCTCCCTGTCCTTCATCCAGGCCTCACCCAAGGATTGTTCTAAAATGCTACCTACATCCCTTCTCTGTTTGGAAAACTTTTATGACTCTTGTCTTCAGAAGGAAGTTCGGACTCCTGAATATGACCCCTTCCTCCCCCTCACACCCAGACTAAACAAACATCCTCCCCTGCCTGGGTGTGCCATGCCCTCCACGTCCCTCAGCCCCACCCCGGTGCACTTGGCTGATCCATCTGCCCGGGATTTCCTCTCCCTCCTTTAGCCTGAACTTGGTATTCAGATGCCAGCTTAGTGTGCACTTTTTTCAGCGAGCTGTCCCAGACCCGCTGGCTGGGTCGGGTGCCTCCCCCGCAACCCCGGGATCCCATGGCCTCCTGGACTTCCTCCAGCTCTGTCCTGCCCATCTTGGTCATCACTGCCCATTGAGAAGAATGGTCTCATCTGCAAGGTACTGAGCAGCCAGAAGATCAGGCTGTGTCTGGCTCCTTCTGGCTCTTCTCAGGGGGCCCCTCTGCTTCCCCCTCCCTGCTCCGACCTCCCCGGCTTCTCTCTGAGCCCCCATCGAGCAGATCCAGCGCAACAGGGCAGGCGAGCAAGGCGGCGTTCCTCACCGTGGGGCCCCGAGCGGGGGTTAGGACTTTTTGGTTTTTACCAGCCCCTTCTGGACCAGACAGCGGTAGAACTCCTGGATGTACGTGTACACGCACTTCCAGTCAGGCTCTCGAAGCCGGACCATGTCCTCTGTGTCCAGGAGCTGCGGGCAGTCCGCATGGGTCCTGGGGAGGGTAGGGGGCCGGGG
>NW_011495054.1:13188980-13189723 GCF_000754665.1 Bison bison bison | reverse complement strand
CACACACACACATACAGAGACATGAGTTCAGTTACGTTCTCAGTGCCGCAGTCTGCCAGCCTCCCGCATGCCCCCTCCCCACCGTGGACGTGCCGCTCAACTACCCATCACTAATGGTGTGCGATGCAGACAGGGGTGGGGGCCAGATCAGTCACAGGTGCAGAGAACTCTCGGGGCAAGCGGGAGGGAACGAGGGGTGGGGGCGATGGCATTGGCGCCGGGGTTGGAGGGGAGGGCTGTGCCCCAGGGAGCGGGGGTGAGGGAGGCGTGAGAGGAGGTGGAGGGGGAGGAGGAAGAAGAAATCTGGGGGAGCCAGAAAGAGAGGAGGAGAGGAGGAGAGACAGGTGGAGGAGGGTGCTGAGAGTGAGGTGTGCAGACGGGGCAATGATTCCAAAGTGGAGGGCTTGCGGAAGTCCTATATAAGCCTCTGGCAACACCTATATAGGCTGGGCGGGCACGGTGCCCGGGCCAGGAGCCTCCTTTTGGAATCTCCAGCCGGGATCCCGTGGGAGCAGGAAGCTCTGGTGATAGTGGGAGGAAAGCAGGACAGAGAAAGGGCAGAGAGAGAGGGAGAAGGGGGCAGACGGAGGATGGAGGGGATACGGACAGGGCCACCTGGTGGGCCTTGGCCCGGGCTGGTAGGTGGGCCTCCGGCTCCTTCGTTCCGGCGGGCACCTGGCACGCTCAGCAGCAGGTGGGTGGGGTGGAAGAGGACGGGGGCTTTCTGGGGAAGGTGGGGGGTG
>NW_011495054.1:13187507-13188880 GCF_000754665.1 Bison bison bison | reverse complement strand
GGGTCTCAGCAGCTGAATGACAGTGGGGCTGGCTGGCTCCACGGAGCCTCGAAGTGGCTGGGCCTGGCGCAGATCGCCCAGCCCCAGACACCCGGCTGACACCAGCAAGGAGCCGACAACCACACTTACTCGGCAGATCGAGAAGGCCACCTCGAAGTTCTGACGCCGGTTCTGTGGGCTGAGCTGCCCGTAGTCGAAGGCCTCGGGGAAGAAGTTGTGCACCAGGGCACAGAAGGCCATCCCGTCACTCCAACTCGAGGAGAAGTTCTGGATGTCCACATGCTATGGGCAGTGGGAGGACTGGTCAGCGCCCCCATGCCCTCCACACTCTGTGTTTTGGCATTCCAGATCTAGGGCAGCCGAGCTCAGAGAGGCCCTGTAGCTTGCTCAAGGTTGCACGGTAGGTGGGCAGTGCCTTCTCCCACTGCTTGTTAACTCCTGTATCTGCTACTTAATGGGCCAGAGTGACCAAGAGGCCCAGCACCACCCCGCTAAGGCCATGGTCATGCCCTCATCACTCTTTCTCTTACGTATAGATAGTCACCCAGTGCATTGAGAGAGCAATGAGGGGGAAGACTCCAAGAGTGGGGTCTGGTCCTGAACCCTGCCCACCATCCAAGGGCCCTCTCCAGGCCCTGCAACTTTATCACTTATTCAGGAATCTAGGGCATGTTATGAGGCTTCTCTGGTGGCTCAGACAAAGAATTTGCCTGCAATGCGGGAGACACGGGTTCAATCCCTGGGTCAGAAAGAGCCCCTAGAGAAGGGAATGGCAACCCCCTCCAGTGTTCTTGCCTGGGAAATCCCATGGACAGAGGAGCCCAGAGGGCTATAGTCCTTGGGATTGCAAAGAGTCAGACGTGACTGAACGACTAACACACACACACACACACACACACACACACAGCCTGTTATGTGTCACAGAAGAGGAATTCCCATCGTCCCTGCCAGACACAGTGGCTATGAAGGGTACAGCTGCAGCTGGGGGACATATGGGGGTGGGGAGGCCCTCACCTGGCCTCCTGGGGCTCACCTCGTAGCCACGTGTCTTGGCTCGGCACCAGTCTAGCAACATCTGCTTGATGCTATTGGCGTTGGGAACCCCGAAGCTGGTGGAGCGCTGCACAGCCATGCGGGGTCCGCCCGGGCTGCTGCGGGAGTCATGTAGAGAGCCGGGTTACAATGGGCACTTTCTCCACCTGCCCACCCAGTAGGCCAGATCTCCACGCCCCCGCCCACCAGAGCCCAGACCCCGCCCCGTGTGGTCATTAGGCCCCCCGCCCACCAGAGCCCAGACCCCGCCCCATGTAGTCACTAGGCCCCCGCCCTCGCCCACTGCGACTCACCCTGCCGCGCCTTCCTTCTCCAACTTC
>NW_011495054.1:13187047-13187233 GCF_000754665.1 Bison bison bison | reverse complement strand
TTTCCCAGCTCTTTCTTCTTCTCTGCCTGGCGTTTTTCCAGGGCCGCTAGGCTGCCAGACCGTGGGCTGGCCTCATCTTCCCGGTCGAAGATACTGAGGGGTGGGTAAGCGACCAGTAGGGCCCCGGGAGCGGCTCCTGTGCCTTGACCCCGACTCGCCAAGGGCTAGTCACGCTCCAGACCTTAC
>NW_011495054.1:13182857-13186947 GCF_000754665.1 Bison bison bison | reverse complement strand
ATCTCCACCACCGGCAATGCCGGCCAGCAACGGAGGGGCTCCCATCACACACGTTTTACAGAGTAGACTGAGGCTCAAAGGAATAGAAAGTAGGAGCCAAGCTCTTTTCAACAGACTTGCCCGTGGGGAGTTCTCTTCCAAGGCTCATTATATGCCCAGGTTACAGGTGTGTTCCCATTCCAGGCACTGTCAACTAATAATGACCACCGATGTGCTAACAGCAATGGTAACAATAATAACAGCTCGTGTCTCTTGAGCCCTTTCTATATGTCATTTTAAATTGCACAAGGATTAGGGGTGAGCTTACCACTTCCACTGGAGATGAGGAAATGGAGGCCCGTGGCCTCAGATTTCAGAGGGCACGGGGAGGGGGACCAGTGCAAGGACTTGAACACAAGTCTCTGATGCAGTCTCTGGACCCCTGCAGTACCCAGCCTGAATTCTTGACCCTACCTACCCCAACGTCCTCTGTAACATAGGCGTACCCCTCCACCACGGGGTTAAGATGTAAAGATGCTCTCTGTGACATGGGACGTGGTCTGCAGACACTGGAAAGTGGCAGTGCCATCAGGTAGCTCAGTGTGGTGGGGAGGCCTCGCTAAGACCCCAAGCAAATCGTTGGCCTCCCCCAACGACTTGGCATAGTTGAGAATTACATGAAATGGCAAGGCAAGCAGGAGTGTTCTGACTCCCACTCTACCTCTCTCTGGCTGTGTGCCCAACATCTCCCAACACCTTGCTCTACCCATCTGTAGAATGGGCATGCAATGAGGTCTCCTGCGGCACTGACTCCTCCGTGGTCTGGGAGAAGGTACCTGTGCTCACCTGCCCATCTTCTTGGATGATGAAGAGGAGAAGGTCTTAGTTTGCATCATGGTGCTGCCACCACCATCTGCAAGAGAGGGAAAGGGGAGCACAGTGAGGTCCCGGGCTGGGAGACGGGGCGGGAGGGCTGGCGGAGGGATGGAGGGAGCCACAGGCAGAGAAGAGAAAGTGACGGCTGGACAGAGAGACACACAGACGAAAGTTTGGAGTGACAGTTCGAGGAAGAGCCTGAGGAGGTGGGCTGGCAGGCAGGCCCGCGGAGACGCCCGGTGGCCTTACTCTCTGAGCGCCTCACAAAACTCGACTCCACTGTGGTGGTGCGGGCCGTCCGTGTGCCGTCATCTGCATGGGCAGGGGTGAGAGGAAGGGTGTGAGCGGCGGGATGGAGGGGCCGTGGTCCCGTCCTGAGCCCAGCTTGGCCCCTTACTGGATTGGACGAGCCGCTCGGTCTTGGTGACCGTGCTGACGGCTGAGCCGTCAGCCGTCTGTTGGCTGTGCCTCGTGCTGGTCTTGGTTGTCGTGTTGCCGCGGCCCTCCCCTGGCCGGGCCCGGGCCTCTTGCAGCCGCCGTTCTCGTTCCTTGTCCCGCTGGTCTGGGTGGGGGATGGTCCCACGCATGCCCAGAAAGGTCACCATCGCCCACACAGCACATATGCATGGGCACACGGGGCACACAGATGGGGTGGAGGGCAACTCGTTAGCAACACTGAAGACACGGGGGCAAGGGCCCTCTCTGGGAGTAGCTGGGGGGGAGGGGGGAGCTATAACCTGGGAGGGAACGGGGGCATGTGGTGCACTCGGAAATAAGCAACAGCTGAACTTGAAGGGGGAGAGTATGTGGATCCAAGAAGGGAGTGTCTGTGCGAATGAGTAGCTGAGTCTGGGAGGGAGTATCTCCAGTTAGGGAGGGAGTAGCAGGATCCAGGGAGGAGAAGCTGAGAGAGGGCAGCAGCTGCAGGGGCCTTCAGATAGGTCTTAGCAGGGAGAAGAGCAACTAGAAGTCCACGGACGGAGTCCTTGGAGGTAGCTGAGAAGCCATTTGATCCAGGGACGGGGTAGTTGGGAGAGAAGCTGGCAAAGGGGGTAACTGCCCCCAACATCCTCTGTAACACAGGCGTACCCCTGCCTAGAGAAGCAGCAGGTGGGTGGGCATAGAGGCTGGCCAGCCATCCGTGGGCCCTGCAGGAAGCAGCTAGATCCAGAGAGGGAGTAATTGAGAGAATCTGGAGATGCAAATGGGACTAGAAGCTGGAAGAAAGAATAGCTGGGTCCGGGGGTGGGAAGTAGCCGTGCCTGGGGAAGGAGGCAGAGCCCAAGGTGGTCATCGGTGGACCTTGAGGAGAGAAAAGCAGCTGGGAGGAGGAGTATCTGGATTCAGGGAAGGAGCAGTTGACAGAACTTGGAGAAGCAACCGGATGGAAGCAGGAGTTTCTGGGGGAGAGAGTAACCGGGGTCTAGGAGGGAGAAGAGAAGTTGGTTCTGGGTCTGGGAAGCAGGAGAGAAGCATCTAGAAAACGGAAGCGCTGGATCCAGAGGAAGGAGGCCAGGCAAGAGCCTCCAGAAAAGGCAAAGCTGAGTCTAGAGAATACACTGGGGAGGGCGTTACTGAGCTGGAGTGTCCATGAATAGACCCCAGAGAAGGGGGCAGCTGGGCCTGGGGGCGGGGTGGGGGCATTGGGCTCTCTACCTCTCTTCCTTTGCCGGAGCTCACGCAGTGCAGCCCGGATGAGCTTCCGCTCCTCAAAGTCCGTAGTCTGATCCAGCTGCAGACAGAGCCCCCATCATTTCCCACCTGGTGCCTGCCCGCCCGGGCCCCCGCCCACCCCAAGTCCACCAGATGCGGCCATACCATCTTGTCCAGGACGCTCTCATCCTCGATGGCCATCAGCTCCTCGGCACTCAGCGGGCTCCGGCTCCCTGGTGCTTTGTCCACTCGGGTCTGCTCGGCGCCATTGGCCACCCCCACTGCGGCAGAGGGGGGCTCTGCGGGCTCTGGCTCCATCTGCAGAGAGGGGAAAGGGCATGGGTTATAAGCAGGGCTGTAGATGAAACCAACCGTGCCTCCAAAGGACAGGAGACCAGGCCCTGGGGCTACTGGCTCAGGCTTTGAGATACCACTAGCCAGCTGGACTGTCTGCCCAGGCATGGCCACGCTGGTGTGAGGCTCAGGGAAGAGGCACTGAGAGCTTTGTTGCTGGGCTTCCCATGTACCCAGAACTGTCTTGATGCAACTAAGGGTGGCGATAATGGTGATTTCCATTCAGTAGTGAGCACTGTGTGAACACTGAGTATTCCTAACAGATGGGAAAGCTGAGGCTCAGGGCAGCTGTGGGACTTGTCCCCAGTCCTTCTAGAAGTGTGACACGGCCCGGCGTCTGCGCTGAAGCCTAACCCCTGAACCCGAGTTCCTTCTGCCGCTTCGTTCCCAGCCCCCTCCCGGGCAGGCTGTGCCCTGTCCTGCCCGTTCCCAAAGCCTGGGTCCTCCTGGGCCAGTGCCCAGGCAGCATGTGTCCCCCTTCCACACGGTGAGGGAGCTGGACCAAGGCCCACAGGCTCCTGACCAGGTGTCTGACCAGGGCTGCCCAGAGCCAAGTCCTCTCTGGAGCTCGCCCCTGCTCCCCACTCCCAGCACATCACCCCCTAAGGGGCCCCTCTAGCCTCAACCTAGCCTCCTACCCATCCCAGGGCATCTCCCCAGACCCCATGCAGACAAGCCCCCAGCCCAGCTATCACAGCCCCATCCCCTCCTGGCAGGGCCCCTTGGTCTGCTGTAAGGGTAAGGAGAGACGAGGTGGCAGCTGCTTCGGGGAGGCTCGGCCTGGCTGGGGCAGGGAGTGGGGGTGGGGCTGGGGGCTGGGCCCCGGCCAGGGGCTGCCAGGGCAGCCGCCACGCGTGCCTCAGGGCCAGGGGCATGGCACCATCTCGCCTTAGCCTGGGAGCACCGGCGCCCCAGTCCCCTGTACAGACAGGAAAACTGAGGCTCAGAACGGGTGGTGGCACCCCTAAGGTCCTCCGGCAGAGGCCGAGCCTGGCTCCAAACCAGCCCCCCCAGCAGCCCACAGGGACTTACGAGACTGGCGCTGTGGGCAGGGCCGGCAGAGGAGCGGCGGCGGGTGCTGAAGGCAGGTGGGTGGGCCACGGGGGTCCCGGCATCCTCGGCCGCCTGGAACAGGGCCTCGGGGTCTGCGGCGGCCAGGAGCAGCTCACTGGGCTCCAGCTCAGGCTCAAGGTCAGGCACAAGCGGGACCCCCATCCGCAGGCTCAGC
>NW_011495054.1:13181393-13182467 GCF_000754665.1 Bison bison bison | reverse complement strand
GCAGGCAAGGGCAGCGGGCCTGCCCCGCCCCTGCTGGCCTCCCGGCCCGCCGCCCGCCAGCTGGGGCTGTAGCCCAAATAGAAACCTATTCTGGGCTCCCTCTGGAAGGGGGCCGTGGGGGGAGGGGCAGCCTGCCCAAGCAGGCGGACCGCCAGGCCTGGCCCTGGCCCTGCAGAGATCGCAGACCAGCAGCACAGCGAGGCTGCCCAGGTGCTGAAGCACTGCCTATTCCCCGTGGGTGGGGAGACTGAGGGAGGGGGCAAGGAACGGGCCTGTCAGGGCCCCCGTGTGCATGAGCGGAGAGGACCCAGCCTGCCAGGCTCCAGACGCCTGCATCCTCTGCTCTGCCCTCACGCCATGCTGTTTTAGAAAGCCTCGAGCAGGTTGGGGGCAGGACTTCGCGCAACCTGCTGTGGCGAGTGCCTGGTCCCTGAGATAGACGTCCTCTGCCAGCCTCTGTGCTCAGATCCAACCACAGCTTTGAGCAGGTGCATCCCAGGCACACCATCTGCCTCCCTTTGCTTCTGGAGGGGGACGCTGAGGCCAGTTGGTGGTCTCAGATCCCCAGGCCCCCGGTGGTGTCTCCCATCACCCCCAGAGCCTCAGCCACCCTGTCCTTACCTCCTTGGCAGAGAGTGCTTTAAGTGCCGACCTGGGAGGGGAAGGGTGCTTCCTGCCCCCGCCCTCTCCCTGTCACCCCTAAAGCTGGCTCTATTCTCTCTCACTTCGAAGTCCCACTCAGCCCCTGGAGCAGCACTGAGGCCATTACCTGGGCAGCCGGGTGGCTCACTGGGGATTCCCTCCCCTGCAGAGCGTCCAGCCAGCTGATGCTGGGCTCCAGGATGAATAATGGAAGGCTGCAGCGGATTCAGTTCCCACGGCACCTGCTGGGCTGCTGCCTCACCTGACTGGCACCCCCCTGCCTGTGCCCCCATCGGTGCTTCAGCCCAGTATCCCCTCCCCCGAGATGCTGACGCAGATGGCAATCGCTAATCTCCAGTCTCCCAACAGGCCAGGCTGATCTTGGATGAGCAGATGAGCGGCTCTGCACCTCAGGGCTGAGGTCCAGCGCAG
>NW_011495054.1:13180584-13181293 GCF_000754665.1 Bison bison bison | reverse complement strand
GTTGTGGCGGGACAAGCCCTCACCACCCTCCCTGACCTCACTTTTCCCATCCGTTCATGAGGAATGCACTGGCCAATTCTGGAGTAGGGGCCGGAAATCATCACATGGGAAGCTTAAGGCCGGTACGCAGTGAGCTTCCGACACGCCTAGTGGCTGATTGGCGAGGTCTGGCCTTAGCTCTGCCACCAACTGGTTGTGGGCTGGGGGCACCTCCCCTGTCTGGGCCTCGTTTTCCCGTGTGTGTAGTAGGAGAGGATCCCGGCGAGCCCTAACACCCTGAAGCCGTCCACGTGAGGCCGATGATGGGGAGGCTGACGGGGTGAGGAGCAAGGGCTCACCTTTATGCTGCAGCCTCCTCGGCTACCCAGGGAGGCAGGGCTGAAGCTGGTGACGTGAGTGACACTGCCCAGCCGGGCTAGGTTCCCAGGGCTGCTGATGTGGGTGATGGTGCTCTTGCCCCCACTGCTGGTGCTAATGAGGGTGGGGGGCGCCCGCAGCCCCAGCGTCAGTTCTGGAGGGGGAGAAGGACGACCGTCAGGATCAGAGGTGGGGGCACTGCCAGTCCAGGCTGATGGCGCCCCTCGTTTCCAGCACACCCTCTGGAGACACCCTGAGCCCTGGCCACGGCACGTGTCCTGTGTGCGGAGCTGGACGGCCATAGGCACGCAACCCCCAGCAGTGGGGAGGCAGAGGGGAGGCCTACCTGCCC
>NW_011495054.1:13179369-13180484 GCF_000754665.1 Bison bison bison | reverse complement strand
GCACCCCCCGGCGGGGGGAAGGCAGGGGGGAGGCCTACCTGCCCTCTGGTTGCCCGTGGGCAGCAGCACCCGGCCTGTGGAGGCCTGGCCCCGGCCATCCTTGATCTCGATGGTGAATGTGGTCTTCATACTGGCCCCTGGCTCGGCGGCGCCCACGGCCACGGGCAGCGGGGCGCTGGGCTCCTCTGAGCCGGCCACGGGCCCCCCTGCTCTGTTTTCAAGGGACCTGACGGCCAAGCCCCGCCCCCTGGGGCCCTCCTCCCGAGGGCAGCTCTGAAGCTGGGCCAGGGGCCGGGCTGTTCCCCGCGAGGAGGGGCCACTGGAGGAGGAGGAGGAGGCGGCAGGGGTGGTGCTGGTGTGGGAGGGGCCTGGGAGCCTGGCAGGGGTCGAGGGGCCGAGGGCCGCGCGGGGTGGGCCTTCCTGGAGCCCAGCAGCCATAGGAGAGTCCGATGTGAACTTGCGCACGCGGTCCCGGACGGAGCCCGCCCGCTGGAACGGGGAAGGTCCGCTGGCGAGGGGGGTGGGCTCTAGACGGGACGGGGCAGGCCGTCAATGGTTGGCTGGGACAGGCACTGCCCAGAGCCCAGGGTTGGGGAAAACAGGCAAGTACCTCGGTTCTGGGCTGGCTGGCGGGGGCTGAGCACAGACAGGGAGAGTTGGCAGGGGCGAGGGTCAGCCAGGTCTGGCAGCATGGGGAGGCAGTAGCGGCCAAGTTGAGGCGGGGCAGAGAAAGGAGAGTGGACAGTGGAGACCACCTCTTGGAGTCCTCTCTTCCACACCCCTCTAGCCTACCAGCCCATCCTGCAACTCCCACAGCTCCCGGCTTCCCCACGCAGCTGCGTCCCTCTCTCTCTCACAGGCCCCTCCTCCCGCTGACCCCAGGATGACTTGGACACTGCCAGGAGCTGGGGCTAGGCTTGGGCCGGAGGAAGGGTGCCCAGATCCTCCCTGCCGATGGGGAAGGGGGACACTCCCCTGGCCAGCACTGCCCAGGGCTGCAGCTGGGAGATGGGTGCACTCCCTTTTTGGGGAAAAGAATGTGCCTGAGGCCCGTTGCCTTTCAAGGCTGCAGGAGAGCCTCTGGCCATGGGTGGGGGGGAGTGGGCCGGGCGGGG
>NW_011495054.1:13178896-13179269 GCF_000754665.1 Bison bison bison | reverse complement strand
ACGCGAGGGTGCTGGAGCCGTCCAGGCACCACAACCCATTTTGCAGGCAGGGAAGGGGAGGCCCGCGCTTTCTCTGCTGCCGGAACCCTCACCTGCTCTCTTTGTGTCTGAGCGACCTTTGGTGGGGCCTTGGGCGGCAGGGGGCTCCGTGGGGCTGGGCGGGAACTGCAGGGGAGACACGGTGTGGGCAGGGGTCTGACTCCCAGACCCGGGAGCTCACCTGCTTGGCAACCCCGCCCCTCATCCCGACTCACCTTGTCGACCACCTGCCCGTCTGTGCTGGGGGTGGCTGGAGGCTCCTGGGGCTCAGGGCTGGTAGCCCTGGGCGGGCTTGGGGGAGGCTCGGGACTGCCCAGAGCCTCAGGGGCAGGGC
>NW_011495054.1:13173423-13178746 GCF_000754665.1 Bison bison bison | reverse complement strand
GCAGGAGCGTCACCGTGGTCACATCCCGGCTGGAGCTGCTGGGGGTCGGGGTTGGCTCTGGGACCTCCACCTGCTGCTTCTGTTCCTCTGGCTTCGGCACCTGCGGGAGGCCCACAGGATGCGGCCAAGGCTCCCTAGGCTGGCAGCGCCCCGGGCAGGGCATGCAAAGCAGAGGGGCTGGGCACGGCTTCCTGCAGGTGCACCTGTGCAAGCGTGGTCGCTGGCGCACCACGAGCGGTCTCTGATCCCCACTTCCCAACCTCTTGGCACTGCCTGGTCACAGGAAGTTCAGAGAGGACTAGCTCCTGATGTCAGGGGTTAGGGACAGCAGCAGACCTTCTGGGGACTCCCAGACTTAACAGATTCCTGGAGTGGAGACCCCTGACCCCTGGCCTCAGCCTGGTTAACCCGTGGGGTAGGGGGCTTCCCAGGTGGCACAGTGGTGAAGAATCTGCCTGCAATGCAGGAGATGCGGCTTTGATTTCTGGGTTGGGAAGATCCTGGAGGAGAGAATGGCTACCCACTCCGGTATTCTTGTCTGGAGAATCCCATGGACAGAGGAGCCTGGTGGGCCACAGTCCACGGGTTAGCAAAGAGTCAGATACAACTGAGCGACTAACACTCGGGGCAGCCCTGCCAGGTCCAGGGGCCCAGTGGCTCTGCCGGCCACTTAGGGAACCTGCAGGGCCCGACCTCTCACCCACACGGCCTGGAGAACAGACCCTGTGAACAGCTGGGGCCTGAAGGCGGGACCCGATGAGCCAAGGTAAGGATGTGGGCTGTCTGGAGCAGGACGGGCGGCCACGGATGGTCTAAGCTGGGCCGGAGCCAGGGTCTGATTTGCATTTCAGGGAGATACCCGGTCTGCTGAGTGGAGGCTGGATGGCTAGTGTGGGGGTGGGAGGTAGGCCTGGGAGCAGGGAGGCCAGCAGGGTGGTAATGGGAGACAGACAGGAGCCTGGGAGCAGTGCAGATAAGCTGGCTTTGCTCAGGAGGCCTGGGTAGAGATGAACTCTGGCATGGGGACATGTCACCAGAGCTTGCCTGGGAGAGTGGGGCAGAAGCCTGAGATTAGAGCCCCAGTATTCCCCAAACACAAGCTGGGCACCCCCCCCCAACAGTGAGAGACACACAGGCGCTCTGTGGTGCTGGCACTGGTCGGCCCAGGACCTCACCCACGCCCCTTACCTCACACGGTTCTAGCCGGCGTGCTGCCTGCCCCTTGCTGTCCTCTCTTGAGCCACTGTTGGGACGCCCGCTGTACAGCCTTCCAGCCAAGGTGGCAGCTGGAAGGGAAGGGAGAAGTGTCAGGTGAGAGCCAAGGGGTCGGGGGGTTGGTGGAGGGGTCGCTGAGGGCAGCGTGCAGCAGGGCCGGGGCGCGTACCCTCGATCTCCTGGGCCCGCACACGGCGGATGGCGGCTCGGATCAGCTTCCGCTCCTCGTATTCCGCGGCGCCCCGCAGCTGCGGGTGAGGGGTGGGTGTCGGGTGTTGGGCTGTGAGTCCAGGTCTTCACCGGCCCAGCCCCCTCCCTTGCCCCTGGCCCAGGCCTCACCAGTGCAGTCAGCTCCTCCACATCATTCATTGACTCCAGCCGTCCTGCCAGCCGTGCCAGAGCAGCCCGCTGCTCAGCCTCCCGCTGCTGGGAGCTGCGGGGACACCATAACTGGTCACCTCTGCGGCCAGGGCCGAGTCCTGGAGGATGTGGGCTGAGGGTGGAGGCCAGGACAGGGTACCCGGAACTTCAGCAGAGGGGCAGGTAGCTGTGCACACCCTCTGGCTACACGCTGGCACATGCACGCCCAGGGACCTGAGTGCTAATACCACACGGGCGTGGCCAGGCACGTGGTCCACGCCTGCAAACATCCTTGTATACTACCCCAAATGCGTGCCCATGCGGCCGTGTGCACACCCAGATGGGCAGCAGACACCTGGCTCAGGCCTGCCTGCACAACACGCGCTGAGCCCTGGCACATTCGGTCCCACCTGCGTGTGTCCCCACTCCCCGCCACCGACACTCACTGCAGCCAGTTCTCCTTGTTGTCCTGCCGCTCGGCACGGAAGCGCTTCGATGCCAGGGCCTCCTCCTCGCGTTCCAGCTCCTGCCGCTGCAGCTCCCGGATGGCCGAGCGGATGCGTCGCCGCTCTGCCAGATCCGCCGTGACCTCCAACTGTGGACAGGCGGAGGCGGCAGTGGGGGGTGGGGGGCAAGTCATTTTGGCTGCCAGGGGCGGAGGGCGGGCAACCAGCCGCCCACGGCTTGGCCTGGGGCACAATGAATGGTCTGTCTTGGCTCCCTCTGCCTCAAGCCCATCACGTGCCTGCCCGCCCACTCAAACCTGGTCTCAGGGGGAGACCCACATCACGGCCAGGGCTTCTGGAAGGCCCACCATGCACGGTGATCCACAGACTGGGCAGCCGGCATCCCACCCACCTGAGTCAGATGCCAAGTCAGGCATGCCTTCCTGTGACTCTACTCCTGCCTCTCAGAGCCCTTCATCGAACCCCGAGAGCCACGGAGTCATTTGTGGAGGAGGAGAGAGGCCATCCTAAGGGCCCCTAACAGCGTCCCTCGGCAGGGAAGGGTGATTCGGGCTGCTGGGGTCCAGCTGTGAGCAAGGGAGACTCCCACGGTCCCGGAGCACCACAGCCTTGCTGATGGGTGGCAGCCTCATCCATATTGGACAGATGGGGAAACTGAGGCAGGGGCAGGCCCTCAGGAGTCAGAGCTCCCTGCCTGGTCGGGGGCTCTTTTTCTCCCTACGCTGGTCCAGCTCCAGCCACCATTAAAGAGGCAAAGGGGCTGGTGCCCGTAATGTTAGGGCCAACCCCCCAGACAGATAAGGCAGCTTGCACTAGGGTCTACCCAGGGCCCTAGAGAGGGCATCCATGGGGACAGGTGCTCCCATCAGCTTCTCGGCCCGTCCTTCCCTGGCAAATTGAAGGTGACTGGTCTAACCAGGTCCGGGAAAGGGCACCTTCTCTGGGTGGTCAGCCAGCCCTACTGCCCCCACCCTCATCCTCCCCACGGAGCCTCTGTGGGAGAGGGGAGAAGGACTGGCTTAGGGCCCCCAGGACGATAATGGCAGAGATAGGCCTCCAGGGTGGGTCTGTGTCAGGTGGGGGCAAGTGTACACACGGTGATTTCCTCCATACCGCCCACCCCCCGCCCCAGTCCCCAAGGGACAGCCCTGGGAACCCTCTGCTGCCACTCTGTTCCACTTCCTCCGCCATCATTCCTTCCTGCTCCCTGGGGGGTCAGGTGGGAGCTGGGGATGTTTCAGCGGGGGGTGTGGCTGGCCCAGCTTAGCCATGAGCTCACTTGTACCAGTCTGAAGAGAGCAGAGACAAGTGACAGAGCCCCCCAGGGAACCTTCAGTCTTCACATTCCCTAGGAGCTATGGGAGGGTCCCTGGAGGCTCAAGACAGGACAACCACCCCCCCACCCCCCGCCACCAGCTGGCTCCAGCCCCAGTCAATCTCTGCTGGGTGGTCAGAATCATATCCCCAACTTCTCTGGTCTTGGCTTTCTCACTTGGTCCCCCTTCAGGGCAGTGGGTGGGGATAGAGGAGGTGACTCGGGGTCCCCCACCTTGCAGAGCTGTGTATGGTTGATTCCAGAGTCAGACAAGAGGGGAGAGAGAAAAGTGAGGGAAGTGAGGACAGGATCCCCAGAGGCATTTATAATGTTTACTGAGAATCTGTGTGCAGATCCTGTGCTGAGTCCCATAACTGTCCCAACTTCACAGAAGCCCTAGGCACTCTATTACTCCCATTTGACAGATGAGGACACTGAGGCTCAGAGAAAAGTGATCTGAGCCAGGGTTTGAACCCAGGTTTCTGTGAGGAAGTCACTTGACTTCCCTGGTGGCTCAGACGGTAAAGCGTCTGTCTACAATGCGGGAGACCTGGGTTCGATCCCTGGGTCGGGAAATTCCCTGGAGAAGGAAATGGCAACCCACTCCAGTACTCTTGCCTAGAAAATCCCATGGGGTCGCAAAGAGTCGGACATGACTGAGTGACTTCACTTTCACTTACCATGACTCTGGGGCCTTCCCTGGGCTGAGGATAGCTCTGTGACTGTTGTCTGTCTGCTATGGTGAATATCTTGATGACCCTCGTACTATACTGGGGACCCCCTGCAGCCTGGACTAGAGATGCCCCCGGGTTTAAGGGAGTCTATTATGCGGGAGCGGGTGGAGAATGAAGCTCAGCTCTCCACCCCCAGTCCTGACCTTGACTCAGGCCCCAAGCCCTCTGTGGTAAGCTAGGAGATTGTGGGCCTGGGAGGCCAGCTGATGCAGCCCCTCCTGTGCAGAGGGTAAAGAGGCTCAGAGATGCAATGAGCCCTAGCCCTTTGTCTCCTGGGTTCCCCTTCCCAAACCCCTGGAATCCTGAGATGGGGTTCTCATCCTTGAAGAAAGGTTGATGTGGGAACTTCTGCCCACCCCTGGGAGCCTCAGTGTCCCCATCTGGAAAATGGGAGCCTCTGTCTGATTCCCCCCCGTGGGTGGGGCAGGGCTGGGGAATGGACAGCCCCACCCCACTGGTGACCCTCGCGCATGACCCGTCCCTTTGGGCTTGGAGACAAAGGTCCGCCCACCGTGTCCCTGCTGTGTGTCCCGCGTTGCCAGCCCTCTCCGGCCCCACCGCCCTGAGTGGAGGGGGCTGTTGTTGGGAGGGAAGGAAGTACAAAGCGCCATTGTCCGCCGGGGGGAAAGGGAAGGAGATGGGGCGGTTTCCGAAACTGCCCGGTGAAATTCTCCTGGGAGGAAAGAGGGTGGTTCCCCCTCCCGGGGGGCTGGGCCTCCGAGTACTTTGTACTCTGGCTGCCGGGGGCGACTGAGCCCCGGCGTCTTCCTGTCCCCACCAGCACCACGGGGGAGACTTTGCGGGCATTCGCTCAATGCCGGCTCCTCCAGGTACGGAAGAGGGACCGGCCGGCCGCGAAGCCAGGCCTCGCCAGAGGGCGCTGAAGGCACGCGGGCCGCTCGACCGCGGCTGCCCGCACCGCCCACGCCTCTCCCAAGCAGCCCGGCCCGAGGCGCCCGGCCCGGAGCCAGCCAGACAGGAAGCCCCCCGCCACCGCCTGCTTTAACATCCCCGGCTATGGAGAGGAAACACAGGTTCGCGGACTTAAGCAGCTTCCGCAGGTCACCCAGCTAGTGTCAGTGCCCGATCTCCAGCCCGGAACCGAGGCGGAGGGCGTCCCAGTGTGTGGCGGAGGCGCACGTGGTGTTCGTGGCCCCAGGCACCCCCTTCCCCCACAGCACCTCTCCGAGTTCGCAGGCATATGCGGGAGCACATCCGGAGGGCATCTCGGG
>NW_011495054.1:13169621-13173199 GCF_000754665.1 Bison bison bison | reverse complement strand
GGGGCGGGACCCTCGGCAGCGCTGGGGCGCAGTAATGGCGGGCGCCTGGCCGAGGAGGGCCTGGTCCGAGAATGGGCAGAATTTAGGGAAAGGGAAGGCGGGGTTCGGGGTCCAAGACGAGGGCCGAGGTCTTGCTAGTCCTCTCCCAGGGAGGGGGTCGGGGATGAGCGGCGTACAGCCAACGCTCCAGCTTCTCCGAAACCCTTTTTCCAGTGCCCAAGCCTGCATGAAGCAGGGGTGGCGGCTCTCAGCCGTGAGCCTGGGCGGACCCCTAGAGATGGGGATGCGCGGAGACCTGGCTTTCTCTTCACTACCCGCGTTAGGATTCTGACTTCCTGCCAGGAAGTCGAGCTGACAAGGTGGGAGACTTTGGAACCCATCTTCAGGTTGCACACAGCCGCCTGTGGCGGTGGCAGACACCCAGAGTCTGAGGTGCTGTCCGAGGCCGAGTTTCTTGGGTAGACGACGGCAGTGACTGGGCTGAGCTGGCTGGCTCCAGCCCCTGCCTCCAAAGGAATGGAATGGGGGTGGGGTGGGTCATTTGCCTTCTCCCAGGGAAAGTAAATCTTTAATTTACCCCCTGGACATGGGTCAGGGGCTGAGGGGGTGGGGCTCTGGCCCCTTCTCCTGTTCCACTGCTCTCTGCCCTTGCTGGTGGGCACATACTTGCCCTGCTCGATTGCCCCACTACCTCTCTGTGCATGGTACCGATGTTGGGGGAGGGGCTTCAAGAAGAAGCTAGGGAAAGGGGATATAGGGGGCCCATCTTTTTCCACACCAAGATCTAGGCCCATGCCTCATTCCATCCTCATGCCAGCTGAAGGACCTAGATATTATGTTCACACACATTGCCCCCACCTCCCATTTTACAGATAGATTAGAAGTCACAGAGCTCCTAAGGGTCCCCAAGGCCTGTCTTGATGAGCTCTTCTGGCCTTGACTTATCCAGGTCTCTTGGTCTCCCATGATCCTCTTTGGGGGTTTGTTTGGATCCTGGCTAATCCTTTTCCTAGCTGGGCAGGTGACTTCCTTTTCCTAGTCACCCTGGGCAGGTGACTTTACCTCTCCGAGCCACAGTATTCTCCTCCTGGTTCTTGGAGCTGCTGTGACCGTTCTGCGAGACGGTGTGCTTAGCCGCCCAGGCTGCTCCCTGCTATTCCCTGGCGTATTATTAATCATTGCTGCTACTGTTATCATTGGGCTGGCCTCCAGGGGTGGATACTGCCCAGGCTGTTGCTTGGGAGAGGCAAATCCAGCCTCCCCACACCTGTGGCTGCACATGGGCAAGTCCTCACCAGTTACTGTTTAAACAGGTGGTGGCACTGGGGGGCTGGGAGGAACAACCTCAGCACCTGGCATGGATGGGCACATGCCACCAGAACCTCTGCATCAGCCACGTGGAACAGCCCTAGCCCTGTTTCCCTGAGCCCTCCCTCTGGCCCCTCCCCCATCACCTCCTCTCGTCACCTGAGAGGTATCCTGGACAGACCCTGCCTCTCCGGCCTGGCTTGTCTGTCCTCATAGTAGAGATGATGGGACCACTTACCAGCTTCCGCAGGGCTCCCTCATCCAGCCCAGCCAAGGTTTCGTCTGCCATCTTGCTGGCCCTGAGCTCCGTCCGTCCCTTCCCGGTGAGTTCCCCAGTGCCTCTGGCACCTGACGCCAGCTCAGGAAATTCTGCAGTGGATAGACGTGAGTCAGGCCTGCGGAGACCTCCAGAAACCACAGGCACTTGGGCTCTTGTGCCTCAGTTTCCCCCTCTAACCCATGATCATCCATTGGTGTCCCATCCTTCTTATCTGTGATGTCACTCCTGGCTGGGAGGTGCTTTCTTCCCTCAGGTAGTGTGTGCTGGAAAACTCAACGAACCAAGAGGAGAAGCCCCTAGTTCCAGTCACCTGGACTGCTAGCTTGCTGTGTGGCCTCAGCTGGGCCCTTGCCATATCTAAGCATCAAACAGGGAGGGTAGGGATCTGGATTGTGAAGCCAGGGCCCAGCAAGGCCCACCCAAGCTGTGCTCACCACCAGGGGGTGCCGGCCACACTCCATGGCTTCCTGCCCCACCCACCCATCCCCAGGGCCAGCCCAGCCCCCAGTCATCCCAAAAGCTCAGCCTCTGGCTATGGACTAAGCCCAAACCCAAGTCCTTGCTGCTCTAGCGCCACTCGCACTTCCCCAGGTAACTTAAGCCATTGGAGGTAACATTCTGTCTTCCAATGCTTGAGGACAGCCCTCTGCACACACCCCTCTCCACTCCTCCCCTTCCCGCCCTCCCCCGATGCCAACTGCCCTGACTTCATGAAGCCAGGTGTCCGGACACCCAGCTTCTCCTGCCAATTCCCACACTTAGAATTCAGTTCCCTAGCTGGAAAAACATTCAGAAACTGATCCGCCCAGCTCCTGGACTTTGAAAAACAGGATTGGAGAGGGCCATAGGATTGTCACGGAGGAAGGAGGATCCCAAAGACCCAGAGGGCAGGGAAAGGATTTAAACTTGGCCACCTCTAGCTTCTGAAGTCCCCTTCCAAAGTGCCCTCAGGGGCTCAGGACACTCCCTCTTGCCCTATTACTGTCTCTCAAAATGGCCCCCTAAATCCTGGCCCAGCTTCCCAGCGTAACTCTTTTCTTC
Organism: Bison bison bison; assembly: GCF_000754665.1. Classification (NCBI taxonomy): domain Eukaryota; kingdom Metazoa; phylum Chordata; class Mammalia; order Artiodactyla; family Bovidae; genus Bison; species Bison bison. The sequence continues at coordinate 13,170,570 of NW_011495054.1, read as the reverse complement.
CTCCCGCAGCCCTAACCTTTCTGGAATCTCCAGGGCCCATGGCCTGACACACCAGAGGTGCTCAGTTACTGTACGGTGACTGAAATGGTCCCAGGATTGCCCCTGCTCCCGCTGATTCATCCCGCAGTCACCCCTTCCCCCTCCCCAGAACAGTCACCTTTTGAGTCACCTCATCCGGTGAATGGGTCTGGGGGTGTCCTAGTCCACACACCTGGGGTTCGTGGGACTCTGCCTGTTCAAGTCGCTGCTTGCTTCCCCATCCCTGTAGTCTCGGACAGGTGGCAACCTCCCAAACTCCCTCTGCTGCGGTCCTTCATGAGCAGTCACCAGACTTAGGTTCTGTGGATACTCTGAGTTCCCCCATGTCTTCTGAGGGGCAGGGATCCCTAATGCTGAATCTAGAACTCCTAGGGAAGTCTCTTTCTCTTCAGGAATTCCCGCCGCTGCTCCACGCCAGTCCCATGGCTCCCTGTCACACAGTGTAGGGTCCCCAAAGTTTGTGAGGGGCCTCAGAGGAACGGAGGAGCTTCCTCGGGGTTTCTGCCCCCATAGACTTACACCCCTGGTGGTCGTGGAGCCTCCTGGAGATCCGTGAGCGTCTTTACCCCAGGTCTCAGAACTTTTACCCCGTCGCTTAGCGCCCCCGTGGATGGGTGGGAGCTCCCAGACCTGAGGGTCCCAGAACCCTGGGAGTCCACATATCCGGGTGCCACCCTCGAACCCGTTGGGGGTCCTGCTGCCGCCCGGAGGCCCCGCACACCCACCTCTCCGTCTGGTCCGCCCGTCCCGCGCGGGCTCAGGTTAGGTCGTTCGGAATCCAACAGATGGACGACTAGGAGCGGTCAGGCGGAAGGCGCCGCGACCGGGATCCCAGGCCCGCTCAGCAACCGTCCCCGGGATTCTGCTAGCACCGCCTGTCCAGCCGCGCCAGCAGCCCCGAGGACCCCGC
>NW_011495054.1:13168176-13169521 GCF_000754665.1 Bison bison bison | reverse complement strand
GCGGCTCCCCCCCACACTCCTGCCGTATTGGGGAAATTCAATTTTGACTACCACGCCCCTAGTGGAGGCCCCGCCCTTCGCGGGCCCTGGAAGTACAGGATTCCAGTCTTGGGGCCACTGCTCCTGCAACCTTGGCTGGTCGAGTGGGCGTCGCCAGGAGGACGCAACTTTGCGCCAAAGTCGGGGAGGGCGCGCGAAGCCAGGGTAAGTGGCCCGGGATAGTACTATTCGCGGAGCCTTCGGGACAGCCTCTCTCCGCCCTCCTCTTTGTTCGTGAGACCCTGTCCCCTCCCTCAGCTCCGCCCCCTCCTCGCTTCTGTGCCTGGGCTTGGCCGCTGCCCCCAGGCTGCTTTCAGGACACCTGGTCCAGGCCACCTCAGAGCAGGGACTAAGTGGCCGGCAGCACATTGACCCTACGTGGGGGCACCTCAGGGGCCGCCTCAGATGCAGTAGTCAATCACACACCTCTTCCCCAACCCACACACCTTTGCACACACATTCACCTTATCTGTCACTTCTCCCTGCCAAGCTCCTCAGGGTCGCCCTCTTTCAGCGCTGGGGTTTTAAACTGGAACACCAAGTCCAGAATCTCATTCAGTAAATGGAGGAAATCGAGGCCTTGAGAGAGCCGACATGCCCAAGACAACATAAGGAATAAATAAGGGGACCTCAGAGCTCAGACCCCCCTGGGAAAAACCACTCAGTCCCTTCTACTAGAGATCAGGGTCCCTTCCGCAGGTCTCCATGGAGACCAAAGGGACTTGGAGCCTGGGAGGTGGTGTCTGGAGTCCTGTCTGTCAAATAATAACAATAATAATGTAAACTCATTTATTTTGTACTTGCCATGTACCAGGCATATAATCCCTATGATGACTGTTTGAGCCCAAGATTACCGTCTCATTTTACAGTTGAGGACACGTGATAGGTAGTGGAATTGTGATTCATACCAGCACGTTTTGAGTATAGAACCTGTGCTTTTAACCACTGTGATATGGGATTATGGGGAAGTGGCTTCAGCCTGTTGCATCAGGAGACTCAGCCCCACTGTCTAGAGCCTCTGTGACCATCCGCCACCACACCTCACCCCCATCTAGACAGAGGGGCAGTATCCACTCTGAAACTCTTTTAAAGACGTCAACTTATTTCACCCCCACATTCCTGAGAGGTGATCCCATTTTACACATGGGAAAACCTCAGCGCTGAGAGGGAAGAGACTCCTTAAGGTCACATGGGAGGAGGAGCAAACAGAGCCCAATTTGGGCACTTTAATTCGAGCAAGCCGCATCTACTCTCTTTCTAGTTAAACTAGATGTAATGTTTTAAAATAAACTTTGTTTTATTATTT
>NW_011495054.1:13148797-13167894 GCF_000754665.1 Bison bison bison | reverse complement strand
CCACCTGAGTGGCGGCTGTCTTCTCCAATGAATGGCCTTCTTCGTCCTAGCTCCGCTCCTCACCCCGCCCCCACCCCCACCCCCAGCAGGGAGAAACGGCACGGGTGAGTCTCTGTGTGGACTTTATGTGACACTCACGCGCTCACTAGTTCCTGGTAACACTGAAGATAAGCACTGGTCCCGCCCCTCCGTCAAGCCCTCAGGGCTGGGGTCCTCCTCCAATCTTACTTGCCTTCCCTTCCCATCTGAAAGGGGCGGGGCGAGATGGTGGTGAAATAAAGATCAAAGGGCGGCCCGTGAGGTCCTGGAGAAGCTTGCAGACACAGTACAGGAAGGAGCAAAACGTCCCAAGAGGAGGACCCTGGGGTTTACTGAGCACCTGTTGCATGCCTGACATGGGATTTACCGGGTTGCAAATTGACCACGGAGCTAGATATGTATTAACCCAAATTCAACAGAGGAGGAAACTAAAGTTCACGGAAGTGAACTGAATGAACTTCCATTCAGTTCAGCTGAATGGCATTCAGCTGGTAATGCCATTCAGACCTGAGTGGAATTCTGTCCCATGCCAAAACCTCTTTCGTTTACCTTGCTGCGACTAGGATTGAGGAAATCCTGGAAGACTTCTTAGAGGAGGTGATGTTGCAAACTGATCCATGAGGAAGGGTGCAAAGAAATCCATCCCACGGAGAAGAGGGAGAAAGATGTGAAAGGGTATTAGTGGCTAGGGAACAGTGTGAATAAGGCCAGAGGTTTGTAAGTGGGAAAAGGAGGCAAGAAAGTCTGTGGATAGAGCAGGAAATGGGGATGGAAGACCTTCCATTTGTGAAGTGCCCTAAATGCCAGGTGAGTAGGGTGAAAACTGTGGCGGCCTGGGCTTCAGTTGGTCCATCTGTAAAATGAGGGTCTTGGCCCAGCTCACTTCAGGCCCTCCCAGAAAGGGTTCAGATTCCTCTAGGTCCAGCTCTAGACTGGCAGAGTGGGCAGTGGCTGGAACAGCTCATGGGCCAAGGGTAATATTTTGCTCTAGTCTCTGAGTCTGAAAATAAATATTTTTACCAAGCTGGCAGTGCCAGATCCCTGCATCTCTCTGGCTTCCCCTCCCCCAATCCGGGGTCCTGCAGAGAAAGCCCAGTCCTGGGGTCAAGAGGCAAGAGGAGTGATGGGTTTTAGACCCGGCTGCAGCCCAGGCAAAGTTTTCTTTCCCTTGGAGCCTCAGTTTCCTCATTTGCACAATGGGGTATTTGTGGCCTGAGCTTTCTGAGCCCTCTCCCTATCGACTAGACAACATACAATTCCAAGACTTCCAGGGAGACCCCACCTTGGGAATGTGTGCACAAGGGGCTTTAAGTCCAGTCAAGGCCGAGACCATGAGCCTATTGGAGGTCCCAAGGCTGCTGGGCACCAGGAGGAGTGAAGGGGTTAGAGCTGGGTCAGAGTTGGGCCTGCTCTTGGGGTCTCACTGCCTCATGAGAGTAGGGGGAGAGATGGTATTTGGACTCTAAAAGTTGTCGAGGGACTTCCTTTGTGGTCCAGCAGCCTTCCAATGCAAGGGGGTGTGGGTTTTGATCCCTGGTCTGGAAGCTAGGATCCCACATGCCTCGAGGCCAGAAAAACAAAACATAAAACAGAAGCAATATTTTTTAAAAAAATAAATAAAAGTTGTAGACAAAGAACCCTCACCTGCTGTTTGGCATGTGGAAGAGGTGGTGAGAGGGTATGGCATGAGAGAACAGGAAGGCAGGTGGGACTCTGAGGATTTTGCTGGGAAAAGGTCATATAGGAGAGGCTGGAGCATGGGGGGCCCTGGAGAAGAAGAACTGGTTCTTGCTGGGGTTGGCTGGACCCAAGGGCTGTGACCCTCTTCCTCCTGGGCAGAACTGGAGGCCGCCAAGGTCATGGCCTGCAGCCCCAGGAGTGGGGCTGGGGATCTGTTTGGCAAACCAGTTTGGCAAGGCTGTCTCCTCTGTGATGTCATCCAGCCGTGGTGTTCTCTGTGCGACACGGTCAGATAAACGTCCGGGCTTGGAGGAGAAGGAGGCCCGGGCCTAGGTGCTGAGGGGTGGGGAAGGAGTGACCCTTCAGTGTAGGAAACTGGGAGGCAAGTGAGCCCTGTGAAGGCAAAGCGCATCTGAGACACCCACTGGGCTGTGATGAACCCCAGGAGAACAGCCTCACGGACAAAGGAGAGGCTTCTGGATGGGCCAGCCTGGACTTCCTGTGACTTCCGGGAGTTCCCTGATGCCTGGTGTCATCTAGGCTTATCGCTGGGGTCCTGTATAACTGCTGGCCAGTGGGTTGGAACCATGAAAATACATGAGTGGCAGTTTTATTTTTACTACGAACCTCATGGCTTGAACCCCGTGAGGTAGAACTCCATCATATACAGAAGAGGAGACAGGCTCGGAGAGGCCAAGCCACACCAGCACCTCACACAGGATTAGAACCCAGAACCCTTGATCTTAACCACAGTATCCTGCCACCTACCAATTGGGATCTCTGCCTACATGGTGCCTTATATATTTTTTAACTGCTTGTGAGCGCAGCAGCTGAATCACGGCGTCACAGAATCGTAGATGCCCACCTTGTGGTCTAGGTAGGGGATCAGTCCTAGAGAGGTCAAGGAACAGGCTTCAGGTCACACAACAGTTTGGAGGTGGAACTACTCCATACCCCAGATCCCCACCCTCCCCTTGTTTCCCTCTCAAGGCCTGGCACACCCATGCACGAAATAGTAGTTGTTAGCACATATGGAGTCCCTATATGTGCCATTCAGTCATTTATCATCACCACAGCCATGAGAGGTATGTGCTAAGATTAGATCCATTTTACAGATAAAGAAGCTGAGGTTCAGGGACTTCCTTGGTGGTCCAGAGGTTAAGAATCTTCCTTGCAATGCAGGGGACATGTGTTTGATCCCTGGTCAGGAAACTAAGATTCCACCTGCCATGGAGCAACTAAGCCCGTGCGCCGTAACTCTAGAGAGTCCGTGTGCTACAACGAAGGATTCCACATGACCAACGAGGACCCCGCATGCTGCAATTAAGACCTGACCTAGCCAAATAAAAGAAATGAATATTAAATAAAAGAAAGAAACTGAGGCTCAGAGAAGGGAAATCATTTGCCCAGGTTGACACAGCATGTTGGTGGTAGGGCTGGAATTTGAACCAATCCCTTGGTGGACCCAAGAAGCCTCACTGGAGGCATGAAGACCTCTGGACAGGAGGTGGGCGGCCCCTTTGCAGGCTCCCGAGGTAAGCAGTGTCCAATTTATAGTTTCCACACAGGCCTGGCCTCCCTGGGGCGGGCAGAAAAGTGCTGAGGCTGTAGAAATGCTCTGAACCTTCCCAGAGGAGGCGGCCACGGTGGGAGGGAGTGTTTGGTGTGGACCTCAGAGCCAAGTGTAGACGTGGCGGCTGGGCCCGCTGCAGGCGAGGGAGGGCAGGCGGGGTGGGGCCCCGAATCGAACCGGCCTGTTAGTAGCGTTCCAGCCATCCGCCAGCCAGGCTCGGCCCTGCCCGCCCTTCTAGCTCCTCATCTGGATTTGAGATGACAACGCTGGGCCTAATAAAAGCAGAATGGTAGCAAAGGCAGGGCCTGGAACCACAGCCAGCGGGATGCTGGGATCCCCCATCATCTCATGCTGGCCTGGAACAGGTTTCTGAATATTTAAAATAATAGCAACTGCTTATGAAGTGGACACGTACCAGGCATTGTGCTAAGGTCAGCCCACGGTAACTCATTTATTCCTCATGATCACCCCAATGAGATAAGACTCTTATTAGCTCTATTTGATGATAGAGAAACTGAGGCACAGAGAGTTAAGCAACTTGCCCCTGATGGTTATAACAGCGTCTTACTGCTAAGCACACACATGTCCGTCCTGGGCTCCATGCTAAGCACTTTCCGTGTGTTTTCCCATTTGAGGAAAAGGCATGAGGCATCCTAGGCAGATAAGCATTTATTTAGATGATGAAAAGAAATGAGATCCAGAGAGAAAAGGGACTTGCCTGAGGTCACATGGCTGCAAGGGGCCACTCAGACCCTGGATGCTAATACTAGAGAGAGTAAGACCTTGGCTTCTGGAATCAAGACAGACCTAAGTATGCTGGTGACATCACGGATCCTTAGCTGTGTGGCCCCGGCAAGTCACATCACCTGCCTGAGCTTCTGTTTTCTCCTCTGTAAAATGGGGGTTGGTTGACATGATACCAATACCACCTGCTGGCTATTAAGCCCAGCTTGGGAATAGTAGATCATTTACATCATGCCTCTAGTTTGTGCATGGGCTGTGCTTAGTCGCTCAGTTGTGTCCTACTCTTTGTGACCCCCAAGGACTCTAGCTGGCCAGGCTCCTCTGTCCATGGGGATTCTCCAGGCAAGAATACTGGAGTGGGTTGCCATGCCCCACTCCAGGGGATCTTTCCAACCCAGGGATCAAACCAGGGTCTCCTGCATTGCAGGTGGATTCTTTACCAGCTGAGCTACCAGAGAAGCCACTAGTTTGTGCATCCCCTCGTTCAATCCTCACAACAGCGCCCTGTGGTTTGCAGCTTTTCATTGAAAGCGTGGTCAGCAACTTTGGCATCTCCTAGGAGCTTGTTGGAAATGCAGAATCTCAGGCCTCGCCCCAGACCTACTGAATCAGGATCTGTATTTTAACATGACTCTCAGGGGGGTTCATGTGCACACTATAGTTTGGGTTCATGACCACAGGAATCAACTGGGTGATGAGGGTGGGGAGGTGTCCTTTATACCTGAATGTTCCTAGAAGAGCTGCTGCCTCCGTGATCTCCAGGAGAAAGATGTTCCCCAGGGTCCACTGAGGAGAGGTCAGTGAAATCAGCAGTCTTGGGCTGCTGTACTGATTCTTGCTTAGGTGCTGGCTAGGGAGGAGTCAGCCCACAGCAGACTGCTCCTCACGTAGCAGATGGGCCTGGGAAACCTGGCTTGTGACCTGCCAAGGAGGAAACTACTCAGGACTTTGGAGGGAATCTACTATACACTGCTGGATTCCTACTTAAGGGACTTTTTTTTTTTTTTTAAATGTGGACCGCTTTTACAATCTTTATTGAATTTGTTATGATATTGCTTGTTTTATGTTTTGGTTTTTTGGCCTCAAGGCAACTGGGATCCTAGATCCCTGATCAGGGATTGAACTCGAACCCCCTGCATTGGAAGGCAAAGTCTTAACCACTGGATGACCATGGACATCCAGGGGATTCTATTTTGAAAGGCTCATCTGCTTGGCTGAAGGAAGGCAGGCGGTGGCCCGGGCGGATGTTGGAGCTGGGACCTTCACTTCGCCTGCTCCCATCCAGGCAAGCAGTTCCTAAAAAGCTGCCCTCAGAGCATGAATTGGGACCAGCCATATTGACTCGGCCCTGTAGGAGTTCCAAAGCACGTTCACCCTTTATCGTTTTTGATCTTCGTAACGATCTTATACAAAATATGTAAACAAACAAAAAGAACAAAACCACCAGTCAAGCATGGAAGTTTCCTGCCTTTAAAGAAGGGTGAAGTGCAATCCCAGGAGTGTTGCTACTTAACTTGTACCTCCTTCTTAGTTTGTTAAAATCCTGTTCTCAGATTAAAGGTGCTGTTGGATTAAGAGGTTAGGTCAGGGGTGAGTCCATTCTCATTCTTTCAATTTATGAAGTTGTTCATTTAAAGCATGCCTGTGTAGCTCTCTCAGTAAGACATAAGTATCCACGCAGGTTCATTCAGTACTCTCTGGAGCTCAAGAGTTTCCCTTTAAGGGCCAGAGCACTATTTGAGGAAGCCAATTCCTCCTTCTCCCATTTCTGCCACTGGAGAAGGGATCTCCTGCCTGCCACCCGCAGGTCCCAGGCATTACTCAGTACCACGAGGCAGCTCCCCAAATTGCAGGCAGACTCTAGGAGGAATCTGTCAGTCTCTACAAGGCTTGCCTTGTGTCTCCAAAACTTATTGAGTGACATCATAAGGCTTGGCAAATAGGATGAGGGAGTCTGACCAGTGAGGACAGACAGAAGCCTGCAGGCATGGGTGCAAAAGGGTGTTGAAAGAGTCTGTCGCTTTGTCGTGTCCAGCTTTTTGCGACCCCATGGACTGTAGCCCACCAGGCTTCTCTGTCCCTGTAATTCTGCAGGCAAGAAATACTGGAGTCAGTATCCATTTCCTTCTCCAGGGGATCTTTCCTACCCAGGGATTGAACCCAGGTCTCTTGCATTTTGGGCAGATTCTTTATCATCTGAGTCACCAGGGAAACCTCCAAGCAGAACAGAAATGGAGACTGCCAGGAGGCAGAGGTGAGGACAGCGCTGAGTGCTTTGAAGAGAGAATGAAAAACCCCAGTTAGCTTTACAGGACACGTTCATAAGCAGGGTCCTCCTCCAGCCTCAGCAGCCTTGTGTGGCAAAATTTAATCACACCCAGTTCACAAATGAGGATCCTAAGGTCCTGCAAGGTCATTGAGCTACACTTAAGCGAGCCATGTGTCTTAGACCTGTGCTTGTACGAGTGAATAGTTGACGTTTGTTGAATAAAAGTAGAAAGTGTGCATTACATAGCACCTTTAAAAAGAACTGTAGGGATTTCCTTGGCAGTCTAGTGCCCATTGCAGGGGGCACAAAGATTCCACATGCTGTGCACTGCGGCCAAAAAATAAATAAAAAGAATTGTAAATGATGAGAACTTTACATTTTTAGATAGTCTTAAGTATCTTCCCACCAGATACTAATTACAAAGATACCTTTTACCATAGAGAAACCTCCTTAAAACAAGTGATATATATCTATATATATATCAGTTATAAAAAAGAACAAAATTTTCTCATTTGCAGGAACATGGATGGACTTGGAAGTCAATACACTAAGTGAAATAAGTCCAGCAAAGGTTAACACTGTATGATGTTACCTGTATGTGGAATGTAGAAAATATAATGGGGCTTCCCTGGTGGCTCAGACAGTAAAGAGTTTGCCTGCAGTGCGGGAGACCCGGGTTTGATCCCTGGGTTGGGAAGATTCCCTGGAGAAAGAAATGACAAAGCACTCCAGTATCCTTGCCTGGAAAATTCAACGGACTGAGGAGCCTGGTGGGCTACACAGTCCATGGGGTCACAAAGAGTCGGACATATATATGTGTGTGTGTGTGTATGTGTGTGTGTGTGTATATATATGTGTGTGTATATATAAACAAAAAATAAAGAAGTAGACGCATAGATACAGAGAACAAACTAGCGGGTACTAGTTGGGGGACAAGGTAGGGATAGGGGAGTGGGTGGTATTGGGTGTAAGACCTTTTGAGGATGTATTATACCAGACATGGAGAATAGAGCTAAAGTTTTGTAATAATTATAAATGTAACATTTACAATTGCATAAAATTGTTTAAAAATTAGATAAGCTAAAAATCTTGACAAAATGACACATTAATATATAGCTCCTTTGGATGACACCTTCTCTACCACTGCTCATTTTTCTCTTCTAATTTGAGAGAATATTTCAAGTCTCTGTATATTCCAGATTATTCTCACCTCAAAAGCCACCTCTCCCAAGAAGCTCTACATAATCTGTACCGCTACAAGTTGCGTCTTCCTCCCTTGAAATCCCATGACCCTTACTGGCACCTCTCTTAGGGCATTTATCACCTCGTGGTGGACATCTATGACATCGTCCACCCAGCCCCACTGTCCAGCTCTTTTTCCTCTCTCCCTGACTCCAACCATGATGTTCTTACTAGGAGCTGCCATGTTGTTACAGATCACACTCCAAGCGACAGTTGATTGGTCTAGGGGGTAGACTTCTGACTCTGCTGGGCCAATCGGACACTTAGTTCCAGAGGGGGACGGGAACTGAGTCCCTCCCCCACTGGAACTGAGAAGTTCGTTGGTCTGTTCCTGGTTCCTGGGGCCTTGAGATAGGAAATATGGAAGCCATTAGCCATCGTGTCCTCTGACACATGGAGGAACTCTGTCTGCAACTAGAGAGAGAAGATGGCTAACACAGCAAAAGAAGGAGGGAGAGAGAGCTGGTTCCATCTGGCTTTTTTGCTTGGATTTGTGGTTTTTTGTTTGTTTGCTTGTTTAAGTAGCAGATTAATTTTTCACAATTTTGGAAGTCTGAGATCAGGCTGCCAGCATGGCTGTTTTGGGGAAGGCCTATTTCTTGGATTGAGACAGCAGCTTTCTAATTGTATTCTTACTTGGTAAGAGCAAAGAGAGGACTCTGATTCTATCTGCTCTTGAAGTTTTCCATCGTTTCCAGGAATAGTTGATTGGTTGGTTGGCCCTGCTGTCTACTAGGTACCTCTCAGAATCCAAGCTTCTGATAAAATCTCCTTCCAATAAATCTTTATTAAGGTAGCCAGCATAGTTTTCTGTGGCTTTCAGTCGAAAGATACTCAGAGTATAACTACTCTGCGTTATTTACATCAATGTTTTACCTCTCCCTCTCATCTGGGGATCGCCAAATGTCCACCTTCGATACAGTTCTGCCTGGCCTGCAGCTGGTGAGAAAACTGGGACAGTTACTTACAAAGATAATTTTCAAAAATTACTAAATTCTGAGATTAGTCCTTTTTAAATTTTATGGTGACAGAAAGTAATGCTCTATTTCACCTTTTCTTTAATGTTCTTTGACAAATAACAATGTGTTGGCAACTGTATGCCTCTTTCAGGGATGTGAAATCCCAGAGTCTGGGGAACGCTGTCCAGGTATCGATTCCTTTGGCAGGGCCCTCGCCTGGCTCCTCCCGAAGCTCCTGGCATAGCGCAGGGTAGGAGATGCCTCCAAAAGTGAGTGAGATGAGCTAATGGGTTTAGAGAGCAGTTCTGGTCTCCTGCCTGTGACGAGATGATCTGATTTAAAACTATTACAGCTTGTTCATTCATTCTTATATGATTTTTCAAAGGAAGCTTCATTTTTTAAAATTTACGTATTTATTTTATTTTTGGCTGCGCTGAGTCTTCATTGCTGTGCAGGCTTTTCTCTAGTTGCAGCGCACGGGCTTCTCATTGCAGTGGTTTCTTTGGAGGTTGGGCTCCAGGTGCATGGGCTTCGGTAGTTGCAGCACATGGGCTCAGTAGTTGTGGCTCCCAGGCTCTAGAGCACAGGCTCAGTAGTTGTGGCTTAGTTACTCCAAGGCATGAGGCATCTTCTCAGACCAGGGATCGAACCTGTGTCTTCTGCATTGTCAGGTAGATTCTTTACCACTGAGCCACCAGGGAAGCCCCCCTCCCTGCCCCAATTTCTTTATATATTTGCATAATATCTCACTAGACTTGCCTGACTTTTCCTTTTAAGTGGACATCAGATAATTTTCCCCTTTATCCTAATTGTCAAGGAATGGCGTGGCTAGGAGGAAAGCTCAGAACGAGCTCACTGTGGTGGGATAGAACACTGGAATGGAATTCAGACAGCACTGTAGTCCAGCTCTGGCTTCCCCTCCAGCCGGCTGCAAGGTCTTAGGCTGCTGCTGCTGCTGCTAAGTCGCTTCAGTCATGTCCGACTCTGTGCGACCCCATAGACGGCAGCCCACCAGGCTCCCCCGTCCCTGGGATTCTCCAGGCAAGAACACTGGAGTGGGTTGCCATTTCCTTCTCCAATGCATGAAAGTGAAAAGTGAAAGTGAAGTCGCTCAGTCGTGTCCAACTCTTAGCGACCCCATGGACTGCAGCCTACCAAGCTCCTCCGTCCATGGGATTTTCTAGGCAAGAGTACTGGAGTGGGGTGCCATTGCCTTCTCCGAAGATCTTAGGCAACCTGCTTCATTTCTGTGAGCCTTGGTATCCCCATCTGTGAAAAGGGAATGATATCTAGTCTTCCTTCTGTATAGGACTGATAGGGGCTGAGTAAGGCTTTGGCAGCAATTTGGGAATTGGACGTGGAGGAAACAGGTACCGAGCGTTGTTTTACAGGAGCTGTTGGGGGCATTGGATAGGGAAATGATTAAGAAATAGAAATGGAATTCAGGGAAGTGCAGGGGAGTGGCAAAGGGCTTCTAGCTAGTCCTGGTTCTGTCTGTTACTTGCATGTGACCCCACCTCTCTGTGCCTCAGTTTCTTTATCTGGAAACCCAGGTCCCACTGTCAGGAAGTAACTCTTCCTGATCCTTCACACAGGGCATCAAAGTATGCGGACAGCTAGTTGGAGAGAGAGGAGCACTCTGGGGGGCGGAGTCTGCATGAGGAAGGCTTGCAGTTAGGAATTACTGGATAAGAAATACTGGTCTCACGTGTTTCGTTTCATGGGGACAATCATAAGATTGGTTTGGCCAAAAAGCTTGGTTATGGAAAACTCTAACGAACTTCTTTGACCAGCCTGAAACTTCTCTATCGTGATGAGAATTAAACAAGATAATGTAGAGCACTTAGCACAGGCTGGCACATCGCAGACTCAGTAATGATGCTTGTCCTTGCTGCTCTTGTTTTATTTTACAGATAAGGAAAATGGAGCCTCCGAGAAGGTGTTGCAGCCAGCCCAGGCACACAGCCATCAGTGGTCGAGCAGGATTTGAATCCACGTCTTCCTGACTCTGAGGCCAGGCTCTGAACCACTGTGTTACAGTCACCCCATTGTGGGGCCTCTTTGCCAGACCCCAGCTGCCGGCCTGACTCAGCATCTGTGGGTGGCCTCTCTCCAGTGCATGGGCAGCAGAGCCAGCGAGAAGCCTCCCAGTTCCTTGAAAACCAAATATGGCCAGACCAGGCCCTCGGAGGTCTGACCCCCAGGCTGGGCCTGCTCCTGCCTGCTCCTCTGTGCTGTGGGGCCCTGCTCACTGTGCAGCCTCCTGGCTCTGCCCCAGAGGACTCTGGGAGAGCCCCCATCCAGATCCCCCTCTTCATAGGATCTTGTTGAGCAAGTTACTGAAGGAGAACACGCAAGACCAGTGTCTGTTCTGTGCTGTGGTGATTCCCAGCTCCAAGCCTTGCTCACACAGTCCTCTCCGCCCGGACTTCCTCTCCCTCTCTAACCAGCTCTTATGCATTCTTTGGTGCCCAGTGTGAGTTGTCAGGACATGTGTGACCCTGAGTAAATCTCTCATCCTCTCCATCCATCCGTCCATCCATTCACCCATCCTTCCATCCAGTGAGCACTTGCAAGGTGCCAAGCATTTTGACATATAGTCACTCCTTCCAGACTAGAAGCTCCTTGAGAATTGCAGACCAGAGGTAGAAGATAATTGTTCAACTCATATCCATGGGCCAAGTCTTGTCCATACCATAGTCCTGGTGAGGCTCTTATCATGATCACCCCCTTTTCACAGTTGGAAAGACTGTACTCAGATAGTTCAGTTCAGTCGCTCAGTCGTGTCTCACTCTTTGCTACCCCATGGACCTCAGCACGCCAGGCTTCCCTGTCCATCACCTGGAGCCTACTCAAACTCATGTCCATTGAGTCAGTGATGCCATCCAACCATCTCATCCTCTGTTGTGCCCTTCTCCTCTTGCCTTCAATCTTTCCCAGAATCAGAGTCTTTTCCAATGAGTCAGTTCTTCCCATAAGGTGGCCAAAGTATCAGAGCTCCAGCTTCAGCATCAGTCCTTTGAATGACTATTCAGAACTGATTCCTTTAAGAATGACTGGACTCCTTGCAGTCCAAGGGACTCTCAAGAGTCTTCTCTGACACTGTACTCAGACAGTGGATGTCCAAAGGACTCAGCAGAGGGGACTTCCCTGGTGGTCCAGTGGTTAAGAATCTGCCTTGCAATGCAGGGGACAAGGGTTCAATCCCTGGTTGGGGAACTAAGATCCCACATTCTGAGGAGGCAACAGCCCGTAGGCTACAACTAGAGAGTCTGTGCGCTGCCATGAAAGATCCCATATGCCAAAACTAAGACTCAACACAGCCACATAAATAAATATTTAAAACAAATACACCCCCCACCCCGGACTCAACAGAGATGAGTAGAGGTGAGGCTTGAACCCTGACCTGTTGGACTCTGGAGGCCAGATTCCTGGCCACTAGGCAGTACTGCCCGCTCCCCGTGGAGGGCTGGATGGCGGTGAGACCTGGGTTCTGGGGAAGGGCTGGGCCCACTTCTCCGTCTGCTCCTGGCTCTCGAGTAGTCTCCTTAATCCAGCGCCTTTCCAGTCTGGAGGCAGCTGTTCCTCACTTGTCTTCCCTACTCAGCCCCTCTGTGACCAGAGGTAGTCTGACGCTTGCCAGGGTGGCTGGGGGAGGATTAATTTTTTTTCCCTTGCCTCCCCCTGACTGAGACATTGAGAATGCCTATCCCATCTCAGCTTTCCAGTTGGTGCTAGTGGTAAAGAACCTGCCTGCCAATGCAGGAGACATAAGATGCTGGTTTGATCCCTGGGTTGGGAAGGTCCCCTGGAGGAGGGCATGGCAACCCACTCCAGTATTCTTGCCTGGAGAATCCCATGGACAGAGGAGTCTGGCGGGCTACAGTCCATAGGGTCATAAAGAGTTGGACAAGACTGAAGTGACTTAGCATGCACAGCATGCACGTCCCATCTCAGAGCCTACAAAGCCCTTTTCAAGATCACCAATGTTTCACCTCCGCCCTGCAGGGGAGGCAGGGCAGGGAGGCCCTTCCTCATAGTTCCGCTGGGGGAACTATGGCCCCAGCACATCAGGAGGTGGCCCGGCCGCGCCTGAAATCTTTTGCTTCAAGGAATGGAGTGTGGAATTGTCTGCTAGATCTTTCCTGAAGCCATGGTCTGAGGTACTTAAGAGTCTGACAGAGATTCCAGCTCTGCTACCCACTAGCTGTGCAGCCTTGTGGGAGTCACTTCACCTCTCTGAGCTTCAGTCTCCTCCTCTGAAACACGGGGGCAGTGCGACTTAGCATGCACGCATGCTCGTACCCATCTGAGAGAGGCTGGGAGGCTGAAATGAACTAATGCTCGCGAAGCACGTAGCCTGGAACATAGTGGGTGCTCAGACAATGAGGTTATTATTGTTCTAAGTGCATAACATGGAATATCAGATCAGGAGGCTCATCCAGGCCAAGGGTAATAGTCCCTAACATTCCTTTATCATGGCTGTGTACCAGACTCGTTCATCAGAACAACATCCCTGTAATTCAGTGCTTCAAGGAACGGAGTGTGAATTATCTGCTGGATCTTTCCTGAGGCCATGATATGAAATACTTAAGAGTCTGACAGATCCCAGCTCTGCTACCCAACCAGCTCTGCAGCCTTGTGGGAGTTACTTCACTATCTGAACCTCGGTCTCCTCCTCGGAAATATGGGGGCAATGCTAGCAGCCATCTGAAAGAGGTTGGGAAGATGAAATGAACTAATGAACTGATTTTATAGATGGGGTAACTGAGGCTCAGAGAGGGAAAATGACTCGCCCTAACTCCCTGCCCAGTGAGGGGAAGAGCCTGGGCATGGACTCAAGTCTGTGTCTACAACATCAGCTTGGAGCCACTGTGCTGGATTCTCCCTCACGCTAAGGCCCAGAAAGGGAAAGAGAGTTACTTGGGGCCCCACAGCAGTTGAGGGTGGGTCAAACCACATTGCAGAGGCCTTTTCCATTCTGGCAGCTCCACATGGGTCTGGATAATTCTCCAGCCCTAGGGCTAAAACTAATACATTCACAGTCCTCAGAACTCAGGTCTGGGGGTCTCATCCACAATCTCAGGTTGCCCCCCAGATCCCATCTTCCCCAGACATCCCATGGTCATCCCTTCCCCACCGCAAGCTTTCCACATGGACCCCCCCTTTGAAAAAAAAATCAGCTGAAACTTTGGCCAAAGAAAACTCATTGATGCCCACAAACCAGCCAGCCAGGGAGGAGGCTGCCCTGGAATGTTGGAGGGGGGTCATCAAGCTGTTTGTGAGCTGGCCAGCCGAGAAATAAGAGCAGCTACCATTTTTGGTGAAAGCCATAACTCCCTCTATGGGAAAGGATCCAGGGCAGGCCAGTTTAGAGGCTCCAGCCTCAGTTTCCCCTTCATCACCACCATGGAATTTATGGGGTTTGAATAACTTCAGCTATTAATTCAACAAATATCGGTTGGGTGCCTGCTGTGTGCCAGGCACTGAGCTGGCTGCTTGGGGGCACAGTGGGGTGAGAGCTGAGCCCTGTCCTCCAGGACTCACTTTCCAGCAGAAGGCAATCTCTCGGTAAGTCTCTCAAAGAACCAGAGCCTGGTGGTCCAGGCCCACAATGCTAGATCAATACTCTTGGGTCTGGATGGGTTTCAGAATTCAGAAATTTGGGGAATCTTAAATGGTGATGGGGTGGGGTCTGGGCCCACTCATTCCAATCAAACAACAGATATTGCTGTAGTGAGAAGTGTGAGCATTGGTAAATAAAAGTTCTACACAGCTTCAGTCCATTTGGGTCAGATTTTGCCTCCAAATGAGTTTTCCTGGAGGCTACAGAAAAGCTCTTGGTTGTCTAGGTGTTCTGGACTATGGTGTGGAAGGTAGGTGTTAAGGACCTGATTCCTCTCCCCAATATACAGATGAGAAAACTGAGACACAGGGCAGAGGAATCACATGCCCAAGTTCCTGGAGCAAGCAAATGGTAGGTGGGAATGCCGGCCTCAGTGACTCTAAATTTAGGGCTTGCCACCGCCAGGGACCCTGCCTGGGAGAGAAGCAGGGGCGGAGGAGAGAAGGTTCCTTGGCTCAGCCTCCATGCCCCAGCAGCCAGTTCTGCCAGGAAGGAGTTAAGCCCCACCTGGGCCTCAGCCAGGCCTCTGCACCGCGTCTCCTTGCAGGGCCTGCCTGTCTGGGGCCTGTTTACCAGGCCGTGCTTGCATCACCGGCTTCGACGTGCAGTGCAAACACACTCACATTCTTGGGTCATGAGAAATGCACAGTTGCGGTGACATCATGCCCAGAGAGGAGGTTTTTGCCAGCCTCCTGCTGCCCACAGTCAGAGCTGTTTAATTAGCACTCTTAACTGGAACTCTTGTCTTCCTATAAAAACCAACTGGAGGAACTCTCATGGGTGGAGATGCTGGGGGTTGGAGTGTGTGTGTGTTTTAAGGGATAAAAATAGCCCATCTGGGACTCCTTTTGGGGTATTTGTAAGTATTAACGCATCACTGTTTATATTAAATCTATGTCACTCGGACATTTTCGTCTGAATCTGGCTTGGAGATGGGACCAGAGAAACCACCCATGTCCTTTTGTTCCCTCTAGTTTTTCCTTTTGGGAGGGAGACACGTAGGCCAAGTGAAAGGGCCCTTGGAGACCATTCAGACCAACCCTTCATTATGCAACCAAGGAAAGGGAGGCCCAGAGAGGCAGGGCCTTCCCTGAGGCCACACAGCAAGTCTCCATGTTCCCACACCCCGTGCACGCATTTTGCAGCGCTGCCCTCACCCCCAACTTTGGTTTTGTGAGTTGGCTTTTCAGGGTGTTGAGAAGAGAGGTGCTTCTGGCTAGAAACTTCCTAGGTATGTTTGAGATTAGAGTGGAGGTGATGGTGGTGGTGGTGGGAACAGAGAAGACCGATTGGGACACAGGAGACCTCAACCTCACCCACTTCGCCTCCCCAATAAAACCTCATCCAGGCTTTGAAATGTCTGTTCCTCTCCCTAGACAGTCCCAGTCTCCTTTTGCCCAAGAAATACTCCCACTGGCCTCCTTTTCGTGACTATTGAAGACTTATTTCCCACAGAGTGGGTGCTAGAGTATTCGCAAATGAAAATAGAAGACACTCAGTTAAGTCTGACTTTCAGACATACAAAAAGTAGTATTTTCATACAAATATGTCCCATGCGATTTTTTTTTTTTTTTTTTGCTATACTGCATGACTTGCGGAAACTTAGTTCCCCAACTAGGGATTGAACTTTCACCCTTGGCAGCGACAGGAGGAGGTCCTATGCCAGGGAATTCCCTGTCTCATGCATACTGAGACAGAGAGCTATCTGGCAGCCCTATTCTCTTTCATCCTTGTCATCATGACTGTGGCTGACACACTCGACCATCTTCCCATCAGCCTTCCTTCTCCTTCTTCATTAACTGAGCCCTGATTTTGTCTGGAGCCGTATTGTGTCCCAGGCGATGAATCATATATGTATAAGCTAGTCCTGACAACTCTGGTCTCCTTTGCTTTCCCAAATTCCCCTGCAGTCAAGGATGATCTGGTGACTGCAAGTTTCTTGACACCTTCCTTTTCAAAAAGAAGAAGCTCACTCCCTCTCCTTGAATATAGGCTGGACTTCCTGACTCATTTCAAAGAGTGACTTCCAAGGCTAGGTCAAAAAAACCATTGTTGCCCCGCTCTCTTTGATGACTCACTCTGGGGGAAGTTAGCTGCCATGTTGTGAGAACACTCAACAGCCCTGTGGAGAGGCCCATGTGGGAAGAACTAAGTCCTCCCACCAACAGCCAGCACCAACATGCCAGGCTCATGGGTGAGTGGCTCCAGCCCCAGTCAAGCCTTCACGTGATTACAGTATGGGCCAATATTTTGACTGCATCATGACCCAGGGAGATACTCGTATTAATCATAGTTTTAATTTTCTATGTTTTATGATGTTTTAATATCTTTGGGGACTTTGGTGTCTGGGAAGAGACTGCCCCTCCCAAGCCCAGCTCATTCCTAGACATAGTAAACAGCTTGTCCGTGAGCCTACTCTTCATGTACAAACCAACCAACTCTGAGTCCATACCCCCAACTACCTCCTTATCTAACTGTCACATATCAAACCAATATTTCCTGCACTGTAAGTCAACCCAGGGAGGGGCAGACACTGGACAGCAAGGGGGCAGTCCCTACGCCCCCAAAGCCCACTGGGATTTTTCAAGCTAGCCAGTCCTAAGCTGTTTACTCTACCCTGGTTTGCCCTTTCCACAGAAGCCCCAGGAAAGGCTGTGCTCTTGAGCTTCTCTACCCTCTCTGGCTCCTGACTCACACTGCTGCTTTCACCTGTAGCCCTGCGTGGCTCACTATACCTTCTGCTTCTAGGGGCATTGTAAGTAACATTAAACTTTTCTTTCAATGATATTGACTTCCCCATGTTGGCACACAGTTACCTTTATAAACTGAGTCAGGCACAGATCACTCCTGAGAGATCCTTATCTAGAACCACCCCACTAAGCCATTCCTGGATACTTGACTCACAGAAACTTCTAGAGATAGTAGATGTTTACTGCAGCAGCTAGGTTTTGGGTAATTTGTTTTACAGCAGTGGATTACTAATGCAGATGGTCATGTGACCTAGTTCCGGCTAATGAGACGTAAGAGAAAACATGCTGAGATGCTTCTAGGGAGCTTCCCTGATAAAAGAATCAGAAGGAAGAGGAGAACTCAGGGGAAGGGTTACAAGGATGATGGTTACAGAAGTGATAGCCATCCTGGGACCATGAGGTTCTCAAATATAACGATGAAGGAGTGAAAAAGTAGGAAGAATCCCTGTCTTTTATGACATCATTAAGCCGCTGGAACAACTCTGTGGTCTCCTGCATCCAGATTTGTAGACAAGCGAACAGTAAATATTGGGGTAGGAAATGGCACCCACTCCAGTGTTCTTGCCTGGAGCAAACTATAGGCAGAGGAGCCTGGTGGGCTACAGTCCATGGAGTCCCAGAGTCGGATATGACTTAGCGACTGAGCACAAATAATAAATATTTTTGTAGTTTGAGCCACTGTGTCCTACAACTTGCAGCTTAATGCATCTCTAACTGATAGAATGTGCACGCCCAAGAGCATCTCACGTAATGGGAGTAACTTTATTCAGTGACTTTATTATCTAGAATCTGAAATGGAGAGAAAAGGACATTTGAGCACCAAAACCAGCATCACAGTGTCTACACCAAGCCCTTACTCTTAGGTAAGCTTTCTGAGCCTTCACTCATAGCCTTTTTACTTTTACTTTTCATACAGTAATAACCAGCTTTTTTTCCCCTTATTTTTTGGCTGCATCACATGCATATGGGATATTTTCTTAGTTCTCTGACCAGAGATCAAACCCATGCCCTCTGTGGTGGAAGGATAGACTCTTAACCATCGGACCACCAGGGAAATCCCCCAACAAGATTTTCCAGGGTATCTTCCCAGGCCATAGCTTGGAAATCAATCAATCCCATAATTAATCATCTGCTACACGCAAAGCACTGCAGGAGTCACCATGTTCGCACAGATGAGTTTCAAGCTGGAAAGCAACATGGTTCAAACTTGAACTGCAATGTCAAGATTGCAGCAAGCCTGGAAAAAAGAGAATGTTTTCTAGTGGAGTGTCAATTTATTAAGGAAGCATATATTTAAAATTATTTCCCATGGAAAATTCCATCTACAGGGCAAATCACTCTAACTCTTCTTATGTGTTGCTAATACTGGTTTCCAAAATACTTGTCTGTTTTGACTTTCTGAACCCTGTAAAAATTTTTAGAAATGAAATAATGTGCCAGGCCTGAGTTCTGAGGAGATGCAGCAGTTCTAAGCTATGCCAAAGCACGATTATTCTGCCTCTAGATCACATAGAATCTGAGGCCGGGGGGAGGAAAAGGAACAGCTCAGTAAACGAGGGGCAGAGTGAGGACTAGAACCCAGGACTGTGTACTTTCCCTTTCTCCGGGCAGTGAGGAAGGCAGTGCTGATTCCCTCAAACCACTCAAACATTTCCTCGCAGGAGGAGCAGAGCCTTGACCCAGTGCTGCGAGCTCCCCCGGGGTCAGGAAGCTCGGCCTCCCCAGGATTTCCTGTGTGTGGGAAAGAAACAGGATGAGTAGATAAATCCTCTGAGGCTTATTTGCAAGTGTGTGAAGACTTCTCCTTGGTGAATCTGCAGCAGCCCTGGCCAAGTGGAGCGACCCGCTGATGTGTTTTGTGCGTTTCTGAAAGTAATAAAAAAAGAATGACCTGCACCCATGAAGCACAAGGCTGGACATGGTAGGGAGAAGAGCGTGGGTCATTGTCCCTGCCCTTGAGGACAGCCTTGGTGTGCGTTCTCCCTGAAATGGACTTTAAGACAAGCATTTAAGAGCAAGTAACCTATCTTGGAGGTAATTCCAGGGCATCCTTGTAGGGGAAGGAAGGGAGGGTAGCCAGTAAAGGGAACATTATCCAGGCAGTTGCTGTGATGGGAAACCAGAGCTCAGGAACTCTCAGAGACAGGGTAGAGGAGCCTCACTTAGTCCAACACAGGGGCGAGGGAGCTGGGATACCCATCCTTTGCTGATTGAG
>NW_011495054.1:13127468-13148697 GCF_000754665.1 Bison bison bison | reverse complement strand
GTGGAGGGTGGGGTGAGTGAGAGGGGTAGGAGCCAACTCTCAGGGCACTTCCGGCTTGCCTGCGTGCAGACCTCCAAAACGCTCCTGGGTCCAGAACAATGCCCTTCCCCAAAAGCAGCCTTTGTTGAATCCTGCAGCTGTCAGGGGGATATGGGTGGTGTCTGCTCCGGGGTCTGAACAGTAATTGGTTTTACACTCGCAGGAAAAGACAGACACAGGCCCAGGAGACCTGCCTCCCCTCCCTGTGTGAGGATGTGGAGGCTGTGTACAGTGCAGTAGTCGGGGCGTTTGCCTGTCCAGGTCCCCGTCACCGCTTTCTTCTCATGCTGGGGAACCACGTTGCCCACTGCCACACAGGCACCTGTCTGCCTGAACATCTGCGTCTTCCTCTTCTACACTCAGTGAGACCACATCTCCCAGCCTCCCTTGCGGTTAGGAGGGGTCATGTGACTAATTACCGCCAATGAAATGTGAGCAGAAGGGACGAGCATCTCTCACAGACTTAGGCCACTGAAAGCTTATAGGTTCCCTTCTGTTTCTCTTTCCCTCTCAAGGCGGCCTGGGAGGCCACGTGACGTGGGTGGTGGGCTGTCTTCTGTGGTCCTGGGAGGAAGATGGCATCACACAAATCACTATTGCCAGTTAGCTCTAAGGAGAGAGTTTAGGTGCCTTGGGCACTCTGGTGATCCAGGCCGAGGACACTGCAGGGGCAAAGGCCCTGAAGCAGGAAGAAGGAAGCCAAAGCGAGCCTGTGTGACTAGAGGTAATGAGCAAGGGAGAGCGGCTTCAGAGGAAGATGGCTTAAGATACAAGAGTGGCTTGTGTCTTGATCCTTAGACAAGATTCACGGGTTTTGGGGAACAATTTAATGGGCATGGCCCAGACACCTCCTTGGCAGCCTCCTCACTCTTCCTGGGCGCAGAGCACCAGTTTAAGGACCAGATTGTCAGACACTTCCCTGGTGGTCCAGTGGCTGAGACCCTGTGCTCCCAGTGCAGAGTGCTGGGATTCCATCCCTCCTCGGGGAACTAGATCCCACAAACCACAAGTAAGAGTTCGCATGTCACAACCAAAGATCCCACATGCCGCATTTTCCATGAAGACTGAAGATCTCGGATGTGGCAACTAAGACCCAGTGTAGCCAAAAACCCAAAATAATTAAAAATATGTTTTTAAAAAAGGAAACCAGATTATCCAAGAGGGGTCGAACCTAGAAACTCAGAATGTAGGTGTATGTGCGGTTTGGATGGTCATGGGGTTCACAGAGCCCCGTGTCTGGAGTCCCTTGTCCCAGAGTCAGCGCCCCCTGCTTGGTCTGTGGTGGGGGAGGGGCTTTCCTGTCACTTCAGAAGATTGTGGGTCACAAGGCCCGAATTTGGTGAGTCTTGAAATCAGCCGGCCCAGGCCCTCTGGTGACCCGGGTCTCTCTTATCATATCTAGAGAGATGACTCCAATATCAACGATTTAGGCTTTCCTTATGGGTTAGCCTGGGAACCACACCACATTGTTTGGTTAAACCTCGAGTACGGACGGACTTAATAATGAACTGTTGGGCCAGTGCTACTTGCTTGACCTCCAGGGCTGTCTTTTGCTGCCGCTCCCTCTCCCCCAGAGCAGTGTCCTCTCGGGAAATGCAGCTGACCAGGCTGCATCCGTGGGAAGGCCTGGCCCTGCTGAGGCTGCAGGAAATGACCCTCTTAGCAGCCACGAGCTGTGATCCAGAGGACAATGACAGGGGGACGGAAGCCTGTTTGTCCCAGCAAGCTTGTCCCTTTGGGTGTGTGCCAGCTGCTGGGAACACAGCCCTGATGAAGATTCAGTGGAAAAAAAAAAAACAAAAAACATTTTTAAGAGAATTAACAGACCCTCCTATAGGCTTTAGCCAACTTCAGAGGCGCTGAGGGGTTTTGTTTTCTTTATTGGTGTGTGTATGGGCATGTGCTTTTAAAACATAAATAAGACATAATCAGAGAATCTAAGGTTTGGAAGGTCAGCTGTCCCACCCAAGCAGGAGGCCCCCGGTGGCATCTGTCTTCATGTGGCTGAGCCCCACCTCTCCACACTGCTGTTAATCTCGTCACTTGGCTCTGGCCACTGTCTCCACCCCATCTCCACTTACGACCTAGAATCCAGAGAGTTCTTCTCAGACCCAAATCAGGTCAACACCTCTTGGGCTCTGCAGGCTGGCCCTGTCTCTCCACTTATCACCTGTAATGCCACCTCCTCCAAGGGGCTTCCTGGCCACTGTCTATGAAATGGCATCTCTCAACGGTGCTCTCTCATAGCACCTATCACACTGAACCCCATTCAGAATGCTCTGGCTTTTTACACATGCCAGGCACACAGTAGGCACTCAATTAAGGTGTGCTAATCGACTGAATGTTTTTCAGTGGTTGTTGCATTCACATCAGAGTTGGCTGAGAGAAGCCAGATTTTACTGTATTTCAACTAACATTATTGAGTACAAATTGTGTTCCAGGACTGCGAGGCAACTCAATCAGGAATTCTGCTCATTCATTCACTTGTTCAGGAGCTTCCCTGGTGGTTCAGCGGTAAAAGAATCTGCCCGCTAAGCAGGAGGCATCCGTTCCATCTCCAGGTTGGGAAGATCCCCTGGAGAAGGAAGTACCTATTCCAGTATTCTTGCCTGGGAAATCCCATGGACAGAGGAGCCTGGTGGGCTACAATCCATGGGGTCGCAAAGAGTTGGACGTGACTGAGTGGCTGAATGATAACAACAAATGCATTTGTCCACTTGGAGGGGAGAGCCCTGAGTGAACAGTGACTCGGTCGAGGGGTGCAGAAAACTTCACAGGAGAGGGCATGTGAGGTGAGCTTTCCGTCAAAAGGAAAGCCAGGTGGGGTGGAGGAGGTTCTCTACCTGGAAGGAAGTGCAGAGGTTTGGAAGCTGATAGTGAGTGTGTTTGGAAAAGGAGAGAACTGTGGAGTGTGGAATTTAATTTATTCCGTCTTTGGACACCCAGGAAAGGCTGGGACCTGGCAGCAGGGGAGGACACTCCACCTTGTTTAAACAATGAGATGGATGTGCGTGGCTGAGCTGAGAGACAAAGCTGTTCTGTGGAGGTCTTGAATGCCATGCTAAGTAGTCTGACTTTTCATCCATAGGCAACAGAATCTAATAAAAATAATCTGTTTTGTTCTCAGTGCATGGCTCTTGAGATCTTAGTTCCCTGACCAGGGATTGAATCGGAACCCTCAGCCATGAGAGTGTGGAGTCCTAACCGCTGTACCACCAGCGAATACCTCTAAAAATAATCACTTTGGGAAGTCTGTTTTAAGAGCCTAGATGTCATCAGCTCCTGCACTGCAGTTCTCTATCCATGCAGACAACCTCAGGATACTTCTAGAAAATATAGTGGCCCCATCCTGGAAGAGTCTGACTCTCTGTAAGTCAGGATTGGGGCCTGGTCCCTCTGATTTTTCACTTTTTCTCTGTGTTCTCATCATTCACGGGGTGTGGTGACTAGTGAGGCTCAGAGAGAAAGGCATTTGCCTAAGGTCACCCAGCCAGGCAGGGGCAAAAGGGGCATTTTGAACCAGGTCCTCCACTTTGTATCGGCAGCCTCCTCCGGACAAGCTCCTTTCTCCAGTTTTATTTTCCCCTGAATGCAAGAATCTGGGCCATGGCTGGGTCCGCCCGCCCCTGCGCTCCCTGTGTCTCCCGGCTCCCAGCCTCAAAGGTCAGGTATCTCCCAGCTTCCCGCGGGCATGTCCATTTATGGCTCTGTTGTTCCAAAATGTGGCCAAATTTATAAACTCCCCTTTCCCGGAGCCATGAAGCAATTTGTACGCAGAGTGCAGTGCGGGGGCAGAGCTGGGAGCTCCGTCCGAAGCCTGGACTTCAGCCCGGGGCCCGGGCCTAGTGAGCTCTGGCGTTGGAAGGGACCCAGACCCTCCCTGGGCCTCAGTTTCTCCACCGACAGAGCAAAGGAACTGGACTAGACCACTCCATAAACCCTGAGTCTAGACACTTCCAACTTACGGCTTACAGATGCCAATTCCTAAATCCCTGGGCCTGATAATTGTAAAAGGAGGTGTTGGAGGATGGAGTGCATGCAGCCTCTGGCCTCTTCCTTTGCATTGCTTTCTAATTTCCTGCTTGATTTTTTTTTTTTTTCTTCTTTTTTCCTTTTTTTGGGCCACACGTGGGATCTTTAGTTCTCCCACCAGGGATCAAACCCGAGACCCTGCGTTGGAAGCACAGAGTCCTAACCACTGGACCACCAGGGAAGTCCCTATAACACATTGTTTTTTGCATCTGACTTTTTTTTCTTAGCATAACTGTTTGGACATTCATCCATCCTGGAGAGTATATTGTCTTTTTTTTTTTTTGGCTACTCTTCCATTGTATAGATATTTTGCTTTCTAAAGACATTGTATAGATATTTTGCATTGTACAGACATTTTGCTTATCCATTTACCAG
The DNA here is from genome assembly GCF_000754665.1 of Bison bison bison. NCBI lineage: Eukaryota > Metazoa > Chordata > Mammalia > Artiodactyla > Bovidae > Bison > Bison bison. The sequence goes on along the minus strand of NW_011495054.1, from coordinate 13,144,251 downwards.
CTGATGGACAGTTGGAATGTTTCCAATTTGGGGCTATTGGGAATAACATTGCTATAAATGTTGGCACCCAAGTCTTTGTGTGGGCGTGTACTCTCAGGTCTCTTGGGTGGACACGATATTCCCAGCCTTTTAAAGCGCTGTGGTGTCCTCCACTGGCGGGACACATTCTGATGTTATCACCAGTCCCCTATCAGTGGACGCTTAGGATGTTTCCAAACTCACAAACCTTGCTGCTCTGAGCTGCTTCTTGCACCCATCTTTGGGCACGTGTGCAAGGAGAGAGCTGAGTCAGAGAGTATGTACAGTTTACATTTTTACAAATCGCTACCCCCCACCCCTGGGATAATCTTGCCTTCTTTTCAAATGAACAGGAAATGATGAAAGAGAGAGAGAATCTACTGTAAAGATATCACCCTCCCCACCCCACCCACTGAGCTTGAGGGACTGGACAAGGAGAGAAAAGGCTGCTTCAGGGGAAAAGTCCCCAGGACAGGGCAGTCCCAGGATGGCCGAGGCCAGGAAGGAGGAGGCAGAGGCTTGTATAGGGACTAGAACCCTTCCCCCTAAACTTCTCCTTTGCAGGGCAGGTAGGTAAAGAGCTCTCAGTTGCTGAGGGTATGCAGAGACTGGCCAGCCATGTGGCAGGGGCTATAAAGAAATTTTCAAAATCTGATGGGGGTGGGGTAGGGTGGGTACTTACCTGGTGGCTCAGTGGTTAAGAGTCCACTTTCCAATGCAGGGGACATGGTTCAGTCCCTGGTTGGGGAACTAAGACCCCACATACCGTGGGACAACTAAGCCCATTCACTTCACCCAGATAAGCCAGTGAGCTATGGCGACTGAGCCCACGTTCTCTAGCGCTCGTGCTACACAAGGAAAGCTCACTCACCACAGCGAGAAGCCCTAGTGTTACACTTAGAGAAAGCCCACATGCCGCAAGAAAGACCCAGTGCAGCCAAAAACTAAAAACTGATAAGGAACTGGGCTGCATGGCTTCTAAGACAGCCGTGTGGCTGCGGGGCAAAGAATGTGGTAGATTTTTGCTAGTAAGGACCCTTGATTTAAACCCCAGCTCTGCTGTTTCCTAGCTCTGTGAGTGTGCTGAGTGCCTCCAGCCTAAATTCAGTGCCTCCAGCCTCAGTTCTCTTAGCTGTAAAATGGGGATATGATTCCATCTCCCATAGTCAGTGGGGAGATGTCAGTGATGTCATGTGGGTGGGGCTCAATTTTGGGACCTTTGATTTTGACTGTCTTGATCTTGTGATCATGGGCTAATCTGCCTCAGGAACGGGGCACTGGAGGGCAGTGACATGTGCCCAGTAGCCTCCAGAGAAGGAATGCCCTCAGCAGCCCTCACAGCCTGTATTTACATCTAGGTGCTCCCTATTCCAGCCATGTGACCTTGGGCAAGGATGTAATCTGTAGCTCAATGTCCTCATCTGTACAACAGTAACAACACCAACCTCATAGGGCTGTTGGGCATGGAGAATAGGTTAAAATTTCATGTGACAGAAAATCCCAAAATAACAGTGGCTTACCCAGGAATTGTTTCTGTCACCTCTAGAGATAAGCAGGCGAGAAATCCAGGGCTGGTGTGACAGCTCCGTGGAGAAGTTAGGGATCTAGTTACCAGCTCTCCCAACCTTAGTATATGGCTCTAATCCTCTCAATCCAACAGAGCAGCCAGGGATCCAGCTGTCACATCTATATTCAAAAAGGAACACGGAGGAAGAGGGGGCAAAAGGGCAAAGAATATGAACCAGTCCTTGAAGGTTTCCGCCACTGTGTCCAGACCGTTCCACTTACGTCTTATGGACCAGAACTTTGTCAGGTAGCTACACCCATGGTAAGGGAGAGGGGAACAGATACAGGATAGACAGGGAACAGCGTTGTTTCCTCCAGTACCCAGGGAGCCATTATTCCAATTCCTGTCACCATAGATTTATCTTGCCTGGTCTAGAACTTTATACAAATGTCATCACACTGAACATTCTCTTGTATCTGGATTATTTCATTCCACATTATGTTATGAACTCCTGAAATTTTTTTTTTAAATCTCCCTCCATCCAGAAGGAGACATTCATCAACATTTGGTCTTTTATTAATTTCTTCCATCACTGAGTCACTCATTCAACAGATATTTCTTGACCCCTTACTATGTGGGGAGGGCTGGCCAAACACAATCATTCACAGCAAAGACTGATGAGCTCTGAGTCTCCCAGGATGTTCTCTGATCCCAAACTCTTTTGGCTCCAAATTATGATGGAGACAGCCTTCCTCTGAACTTCTCCAGTATTGAGGAGAATCTTCAGTAGGCAGAGGCCCCGTAGGCTATGTGGCTAGGAGTTGGAACTCTGGCACCCTGAGATGGGCACTTAGTAGGTGCTTAATAAACAGCAGCTGGAACTGTTTTCTTGGCACTAGCACAGGAGCCTTGTAAGAAGCAGAGCCCTCCTCTTTTCTAATTCTTCACTGGCCTTGTAAGGTAGGTACCGTTTTACCAATGAGAAAATGCTCAGAGAGGTGAAGAAACTCCCCTGAGGTGGCACAGCTGGCGAGTGGCTGGGTCGGGATTCAAACCCAGGTCTGTTGAGTGTGGAGGCCTGAGCTTCTCTGCTCTGGGCAGCCAGCTCATGGCTCCCTGTGCTTCCTTCGAACCTTGCCTCCCTCGAGGGAGAGCCCAGCGCTGTCATGGACAAAGGCTGCACGCATTTTGCTTTGCCATTCTTGTTGTCTTTCTCCCACTTGGGAGTCAACCCAGGGTGCTCTTTTGGCTCCAAAGCCAGGCGTGTCTGTTTCTGCTTAAAATCATGTTGGAGGGAGTAGGGAGGGCATAACTTGCCAGCGGTTCCTGCCGGTGTCCAACAGCTCATCCTGGGTGCTAGCCTAGATGGTTTCACAGCCATTTTCCCCACCCTCCACCTTGCTTCCTGGCGACTGTCACCTCAAGGCTGTACAGAGCTCTGCTTCTAAGCTTCTGCAGAGTGGCCCCAAATGGCTGCATTTTCCTAAGCGACATTTTCTAAGTGATGTGCACGAGATTACACATCTTGGTCGGTTGTTCCCAGTGTCCTAACTCACCCAGCCCGCTCCTGTGAGTGAATGAGCCTTTCATTCGAACGGCTGGCTTTTAAAGGGCCCTTGCATCTGTTTTTCCGACCACAGAAAACCTATTAGAGAGGGAGAAAAAATGTCAAACAGTTCAGTTTTGTCCATGGAAGCAAATTTTCCAGGGAAGAAAATATGTCAATCTTGTGATATAATTGAGTGGCTCTCAAAGAATAAGTTTTCAGCATGAACCGTTTTGCAGAGGCTGGTTAAGCTGAAGTTCGATGTCCAAATGCTAGAGGTGGAGCTGCTGGGGTAGGAGGAGTGGGGTGACAGCGGAATGGCTTCCTTCTAACTCCCTAGACACCCACATCTCTCTAAACTTGCTTCTGGGTGTGGAACCCAGTTTGAGAACCTCTGCGACGCAGAAGTTTGGGAACCTTGGGCCCGAGCCCTGGGGTCCTCACATGTGATTCATGTGAGGGAGTGGGCTTCCCTGGACTCAGTTTTCCCATCTGGGAAATGGCACAGTTGTACTAAATATTTCCTAACCCTTCCAGTTCTAAAATTCTGTGTGACTGGGGAGAATTTAGTCTGAAGTGCTGAACTGCTGGAATGTAGACTTTTTGAAAAAAGAAACAGAGTTCTCTTGTTTGAGGAGCTCAAGCAACAAACCAACTGCTATAAAAGCGTTTTCCAAGTAGAGGTGCTGTGGGCCTCCTTTCAAGAACTGATAGAAAAATGACCATTTACTTCATTATTTGAAAGTAGGAGGACTTCCCTGGTGGTCCAGTGGCTAAGACTCCCTGCTCCAAATGCAAGAGGTTCGATCCCTGGTCAGGGAACTAGAACCCAGTGCCTCAACTAAAAAATCCCACATGCAGCAATAAAGATGGAAGATCCTTCAGGCTGCAACTAAGACCCGGCACAGCCAAAAAAGTAAAATAAATAAATATATATATGGATACATTTAAAAAGACCATCTGAAAGAGAGGCTATTATATTTTTTAAAAAAGAAAGTAAAGTTGAATCATTATGCACCTTAAAATTATATAGTGCTGAATGTCAGCATATCTCAATAAAACTAAGGGGAAAATGGGAATAATATTAAAATGCAAAAAAAAAAAAATACTACTCAAGAAATATCACTCCCATAAATCAATCAATCAAAAAAAAAAAAGTCCCTAATGTATTATCTTATCCAGCATGTGGAACACTCTAAGGAAAAAAAAAAAAGTAGGCTAAAGATGCCCCCTGCTCTCCCATCTGTATAATTAATTTGTCAGTAAGCCTTCCCTCATGCTCGGTATATGTAACGGACTAAGTAGGAAAGTATTTAGCAATGAAAAGTCAAAGTGAGCGTTAATGTAGAGAGTTACTAAGCATTAACGCTAGTGGTAAAGAACTTGCCTGCCAGTGCAGGAGACATAAGGGATGCAGGTTCAATCCCTGGCTTGGGAAGATGCCCTGGAGGAGGGCATGGCAGCCCACTCTAGTATTCTCACCTGGAGAATCCCATGGACTGAGGAGCCTGGTGGGCTAGAGTCCATGGGCTCACAAAGAGTCAGACACAGCTGCAGAGACTTAGCGCGCACAAACATTAATGCAGACAACTAAAAAATCAAGCATACACATACAACTGAAAGAAATAACTATTCTGCTTTGCTCTGACTGAGGGGTTTCTTGGAATACAGGACTTTCAGTGGCTAAAACCAAGAACATCCCAGGTAAACCAAGATGAGTTGGTCACCAACCTTACACAGCAGTTACTGTGTGCCAGACACTGTTCTAAACATTTTTCACATTTTAACTCTTTTAATTTGCATTACAACCCTATAAAGTACATACTATTAATACCTCCATTTTTACAGATCCTCAGGGAAAACTCAAGCTCAGAGAGGTTAAGTGGCTTTTCCAAGGTCACACAGCTGACTGGAGCCAGAGCCAAGATGAAAACCCACCCAATATGACTCTAGTGTTCCTAATTGTTACATCATATCATCTTTGCTCCTGAATCATATCTTTGGCACATGACAGAGCTGTGGCCAGCCTGTGACCAAGGCCAGTTGGGCATCAGGAGACTCAAGATTGGCTCTCTGTGGAATAATATTGAGCAGCCCCCAGCTTCTCTGAGTCCTGGCTTGCAGCTCGGTGAAATGAAGAGGCTGGTTTGGAATAGTGGTTTTCCTTTTTTTTTTCTTAAGCAGGAGAGCTTGTCAGACAATTGGGACCCCAATATATAAAACAGACCATAGTCAGGAAATTTATGTCTTCAGGGTTGAGCTGAAAATTCTTTAGAGTATATAGAATTCCTGAAACTCTGCCCCATAGCCTGAGGCTTCCAGAAGCTGAGTGTGAAAACTCGTGATTTAATTGCTCTCTAAGGACCTTTTAGGCTTTAAAATTAAATCCAACATTTAATTTAAACATTTTATTCGTTCACACTGCAAAAATGTTTGAGCAGGATAAGATTTGCCAGGTGCTGGTCCAGGCGCTGGGGCTTCAGAGATGAGGTAGAAAGGGTTTCTCTGCTGTCTTTTGGGGCCGCATAGTTCTTTGTTCTGTCCTGCGCATTGTCGAATGCTCAGCAGCATTCCCGACACCGGCTCGCAAGGAGCGGGGAGCACCTGCCCAGTTGTGACAGCCCAAGGTGCCTTCAGCTGATGCCAAATATCCCCTGGGGATAAAAATCGGCCCTGGTTATGAAGTACTGAGCTTAACTAATGAAGACCTCTTATCTCATGAGCTTGTATTCCTTCCCTGGGAAAGAGAAAGACAACAAACATATTTTTTGGAAAAAAGAAATGAATGGGAATTCGCTGGCAGTCTAGTGATTAAGACTGAGCTTTCACTGCCAGAGCACAAGGTTCAGTCCCTGGTCAGGGAACTAAAAATCCCACCATCCACATGGCACGGCTGAGAAAAAAAAAAAAGAAATTATCATAGAATGATCAATGTATGATGAAACTAAAATGAGAAGATAGGTGTTATTGAAGCACTTCTTCAGGGTGGGTTGGGTGGGCCGAGAAGATGTCTCTGAGAAGGTGATATTTGATCTGAGTGTTGAGCAGGAAGGAGCCAGTCACGCAAAGATCTGAAGGAAGAATGTTTTGGTCAGAGGAAGAGTGAGAGCAAAGGATAAGAGGATGGAGGGAACTTGGCTTGTTTAAAGAACAGAACAAAGGCAAATGTGGCAGGAGCATTGAGGATAAGGGTCAGGAGGGGAGAGGTGGGCTGAGCTGGGTGTGGAAGGCAGGTAGAGGTGGGGAGGATCAGATCATCGAGGGCCTCTTAGGCCAGGGGAGGGAGGTTTGATTTTATTTAAAATATAAGCATCCTCTATGTGCTCCTGGGCTGGTGCTGGGGGACACAAAGGTGAGTAAGATAGTTTATGTGTGAGCCCACAGAGGATGAGGCAATTAATTTTATCTGGTGTGAGTCTAGGAAGGCTTCGTGGTGGAGGTAACATCAGTGCTCACTTGAAGGATGAATAAGAACCTGTTATGCGTAGATAAAGGATGGTGGAAGTTGTTTAGTGCACCTTATGCAAGTGATTCTTTCTACACAAGTTGTTAAATAAATTGCTAACTCCTGGATCCTGTCCCTAGAGGTGCCAGGGCCCAGGAATCTGTATTGAGCCAGTACTGTAATGATTCTGATGCAGGTGGGGGGGAACTCCACTTTGATAACGGTGCTCCGTGGCTTTTGTGCCACTCATGTAGGGCTCAGTGGAGTATGAATGATGTCTTCTTCCAAGTGGAAAACATTCACTGTTCCGTCCTGTACCAGGATCAGGGATAGAAGACAAATGGAGAAGTACCCAGTTTCTGCCTTTCTAACACCCTCAGTTACTCACTTCTCTTGTATAAGGAAACAGAGATGTAGAGAGGAGGGGACTTCCCCAGTGGTCTAGTGGTTAAGACTTTGCCTTTCAATGCAGGGGTTGCAGGTTCAATCCCTGGTAAAGGAGCTAAGATCCTACATGCCTCATGGCCAACAAACCAAAACATAAAAGAGAAGCAATACTGTAACAAATTCAATAAAGACTTTAAAAAATGGTCCACATTAAAAAAAAAGTGTGTATATATATATATATATCTTTATATATATATATGTGGAAGAAAGAAACTTAGAGAGGGTAAGTGTATATCCCCAGGGTCTCATGGGTGTTCCCAGGTGGTACTAGTGGTAAAGAATCTCCCTGCCAATTCTGGAGATGCAAGAGACTCAGGTTCAGTCCCTGGGTTGGGAAGATCCCCTGACGAAAGAAATGGCAACCCACTCCAGTATTCTTGCCGGATGAATCCCATGGTCATAGGAGCCTGGTGGGTTATATGGTCCATGGGGTTGCAAAGAATGGGACATGACTGAGCGGCTGAGCACAGGGCCACGCAGCTCAGAAGAGACCCATCTGGACACTGAATTCAGGCCTGTGGACTCCTAGTCCAGGGCTCTTCCCCTTCCACCAGCCACACTCAGGCCGCTCTTCCCTGGAGGAGATCCCTTACAGGCCACCTGTGAAGCCAGCGTCCGCTGGTTGCAAGTCAGCCCTGACTCACCCAGACTGCCCTGTGTTAAGCCCCCAGGCCAGGAACAAAGGAGCCGAGGAGGAGCGTGTACACAGGGCACTACGTGCGAGGCTGGGAACGCGCAAGTGCCCTGAGTGTGGCTTGCTTTCCTTCCATCTCGACAAGCACTTAAATGTTCAGACCAGAGGAAATGTGTTGGCAGCTGTCAGATGTGTAGACAGGGGCTCTTGCAAGAACTGGCTGGTAGGAGGCAGGAGCCAGGGATGAGAGTGGGCCTGGCTGCTGGGAACGTGACTAAGAGCCTTCCTTCCCTGCAATCCAACTCTCTTTCCTTGTTAACGGGGTGTCTTTGCAGCTGGGGCTCCAATGGGTCTGGGTCTGGACATATGTAAGTGGGTCATAACGTGTAATTGGGTCAGAGTGTGTAATTGTGTGGGATTCCCTGGTGGCTCAGAGGTTAAAGCATCTGTCTGCAATGCGGGAGACCTGGGTTCTATCCCTGGGTCAGGAAGATCCCCTGGAGAAGGAAATGGCAACCCACTCCAGTATTCTTGCCTGGAGAATGTGTAAGTGGCTACACAGGTAAGAGGGAGAGTAAGCAGATGAGCAGGTGAGTATGTGACTGTGTTAGTACCTGAGAGGGTAAGCATGTAAAAGACACGAGCGCAAGAAGGTATGCATGCGGCATATAAGGAGGTAAACAGATAGGCTGGGAAGACTATAAGCATGTAATTGAGTAACTAGGTCAGGGAGTAAGTGTGTAGCTGTAGAGAGTCAGCAAACAAAAAAGTGATTGTGCAGGCTGGTCAGTGTGTAAGTGGGTACGTGCACAAACATGGGAGCGTTTGTGTGTGCTTGCCGAGAGACACGCAGCTTCCAGACACGGGACTGGTATGTACCAAGGTTGCTTTCAGAACTTCAGTCTGATTGTGGTTTCGGCCTGTCATCGGGTGAAGCGACAACATCTAAGACCCAGTCTGGAGTATTGTGAGCACAAAATAGCCTCAGGCTGTTTGGGAGATTAATGCTACTCACCGCCCTCGGCGGGCACACCGAGCCTCAGTGAGTCAGCGTGCTGCAGGGGGTGATGCCCCAGAGTGGCCTCCCGTGTCCACGAAATGATTTCAGGTGCAACGAGGATAAACACTTTCCCCTATCATTTCATGTGCTTTAGAGGAAAAATTTAAAACTGGACATCCAAACTCGTGATTTCATTATGGCTCTTGGTTTTGGGAAGTGTTTATTATTTTTTTTAAAGATTTATTTTTAAAAATGTATGTATTGATTTCAGCTATGCCGGGTCTTAGTTGCAGCACATGGGACCTTCGCTCTTCGTTGAGGCATATGGGATCTTTAGTTGCAGCATGCAAACTCTTAATTGTGGCAGGTGGGATCTAGTTCCCTGACCAGAAATGGAATCCAGGTCCCTGCATTGGGAGCTTGGAGTCTTAGCCACCGGACCATGAGGGAAGTCCCAAGTTCATTATTATTATCAATTTTTTTTTTTTTGGTCATTACCATGCAGCTTATGGGATCTTGGGCTTCCCTAGTGGCTCAGATGGTAAAGAATCAGCCTGCAATGCAGGAGACATGGGTTCGATCCCTGGGTTGGGAAGATCCCCTGGAGGAGGGAATGGTGACCTACTCCAGTATCCTTGCCTGGAGGAGTCCATGGACAGAGGAGCCTGATGGGCTGCAGTCCACAGGGCCACAAAGACTAAGGGATCATAGTTCCCCAACCAGGGATTGAACCCGTGGCAGTGAAAGTGAAAGTCCTCACCCCTCGACCGCTAGGGAATTCCCAGGGTGAGTTTAAATTGCTACTAGATACGTTTGAGTTTTGAAAAAGTGAGGTAAACTCAGTCCACAACTGGGGTCTATGCAGAGCCTGATCTGCCAGCAGCAGTAGCAGCAGCAAAGCGAGAGGCTACCGTAGCTCTCATTCCACAACCAGGCACTACTGGGTGGTCCCATCCATCACAGTGTCAGCAGCAGCACACGTGGAATGCGCTCAGTCGTGTCCAACTCTTTGAGACCCATAGACCATAGCCCGCCAGGCTCCTCCGTCCACGGAATTCTCCGGGCAAGAATACTGGAGTGGGTTGCCATTCCCTTCTGCAGGGGATCTTCAGCAGCAGCAAAATCGTGTTTCCCTGCTCTCTACCCGGTGGCATACGAATACCTACAGGGCTCAGCAGCTTCTGCCCACCCTGACCTCTGCCACAAGGTCCTCAATGACAGTAGATGACCCAGAATAGCACATCTTCTACCTATGGCACCAAAAGGAATTGAGCAGAAGCCCCAGCAGCACGAGAAGAATGAAACAGGTAACAATAACATTACAAGGACTCGGAAAAATTAAGCTGTCATTGGAACTGAAGACCACAGAAATAGTCCAGAACCTATGCTGAAAAAGGGTGATTTCTAAAATACAAGATTTGAATAGGCTCAAGAATCTCCTAACAAAATAACCAAAATGTCCAGGATGCAATAAAAAATCATAGTTTATACCAAGAACTGGAAAAATCACAATTTGAATAAGAAAAGATCAACAGATGCTGATATCAAGATGGAGTAGATGTTGGAACTATTTGATAAGGATTTTGAAGCAGTTATCATAAACAGGCTTCGATAATAATAACAAATTCTCTGGAGACGATATTTTTTTAAAATGTATTTATTTAGGCTCTGCTGGGTCTTTGTTGCTACACGGGCTTTTCTCTAGTTGTGGTGCTAGAGGAGAGGGCATGTGGGATCTTCCCGGATCAGGATCAAACCCATGTCTCCTGCATTGGCAGCAGATTCCTCACCACTGAGCCACCAGGGAAGTCCCAGAGGACAAATTAAAAAATTGAAAATCTTATGTTTCTCTGTTGGTCCAGTAGTAAGGAATCGCCTGCCAATGAGGGACACTGGTTTGGTCCCTGGTCCAGGAAGATCCCACACACCTTGGAGCAGTTAAGCCTGGGCACCTCTATTACTGACCCTGTGCTCCAGCGCCTGGGGGCCACAACTCCTGAGCCTGTGCACCATCGAGCCTGTGCTCCACAAGAGAAGCCACCCCAGTGAGAAGCCCGTGCACCGCAACTAGAGAAAATCCTGTGCAGCAACAAAGACGCAGCCCAGCTGAAAATAAATACAAACAAGTCAAATGCTAATCTCATAAAAAACAGAAAATCTCAACAAGGAAACAGAAATTATAAAAACAACCAAATAGCATTTCTAGAACTGAGAGATACAGTAACTAAAATAAAAACCTTGCTCGATGGGCTCAGTGGGGATGACAAAGAATAGAATTAGTGAATTGAAGATGTGTCAATAAAATTCAATCTGCACAACAGAGAGAATAAAGACTGAAAATATACGAAAAAATATATCTGATAAATGACTCTTACCCAATATATACAGAGAACGTTTAAAACTCAACAATAAGAAAACAACCTGACTGGGAATTCCCTGGTGGTCTAGTGGTTAGGACTCCTGTGCTTCCACTGCAGAGGGCCAGGGTTCAATCCCTGGGCAGGGAACTAAGATTCCAAAAGCTGTGCAACCAAAAACAACCCCAAACCCAAAAACAAACAGACAAAATACCAACCAAACACAATCTGATTAAAAAATAGGCCAAAGATTTTAATAGACATCTCACCAAAGAAGACATAAAGATGGCAAAGAAGCATATGAAAAGATGCTCTACAACATATGTCCACATATAAAGCATGTTAAAGCAATAGTTAGATACCGCTCCACACTTAGAATGTTCAAAATCCAGAACATGGACAACATCAAATGCTGGATGTGAAGCCAAGGGAACTCTTGTTCATTGCTGGTGGGGATGCAGGATGGTACAGCGACTTTGGAAGACGGCATGGCAGTTTCTTACGAAACTAAACATGTTCTTACTATACAACCCAGCAATCACACTCCTAGGTACTTACCTAAAGGAGCTGAAAAGTTATGTCCACACAAAAACCTATACAAAGACTTTCTCAGAAGATTTACTCATAATGGCCAAAACTTGGAAACAACCAAGATGTCCTTGTGTAGAGAATGGATAAATAAATATGGTACACCCAGACAATGGAATACTATGCACTGTTAAAGAGAAATGAGCTGTCAAGCCAGGAAAAGATATAGAGGGAACTTAAGTGCATAATATTAAGTGAAAGAGGCTAGTCTGAAAAGCCTATATACTGTATGATCTCCACTCGTGACATTCTGGAAAAGGCAAAACTATGGAGACAATAAAAATATCAGTGGTCATGAGGACTTGGGGGATGGGGGATGAATAGCCAGAGCACAGAAGGTTTTTAGAGCAGTGAAAATAATGCTATAATTTGGACACATGTCATCACGCACTTGTCCAAACTCATAGAACGCATGAAACAAAAAGGTGACTATGTAATTCGGGTGATTATGATGTGTCAGCGTGGACTCACCAGTTGTAACAAACGTACCATTTTGTGGGGAATGTTGATAATAGGGGAGGCTGTGCACTGTAGGGGCATGGAGTATGTGGGAAATCCCTGTTCCTTCATCTTGATTTTGCTTTGAAGCTAAAACAGTTCTTTAAAAAAAAAAAGGATTAAAAAAATTGAATAGAATCTTGCAGATCTGTGGGACAATAACAGTGGACTTCACCTTTGTATTATTGGAGTTTCAGAAGGGGAGAAAGGAACTTCCCTGGTGGTCCAGTGTCTAAGGCTCTGTGCTCCCAGTGCAGGGGGCCCAGGTTTGATTCCAGGTCAGGGAACTAGATCCCTCATGCCACAACTAAGACCTCATACAGCTAAATAAATAAAATATTTCTTAAAAGAAGTAGAGGAGAAAGTGTAGGATAAAAATGTTCAAGGAAATAATATTTGGTCATGTTCCAAATTTGGTGAAAGACATAAAAATATAGATACAAGGAGTCAAGTGAATCCCAAACAGGATAAATTCAAAGGGAGCCACAGCAAGACACCTCATATTTAAACATTAAAAAAAAAAAAAACAAAGACAAAGAAAAAAGGTTAAAAAGCAGCAGAGAGAAATGATGCATACTTATATAGGAATACCACCTTGGATCACAGCAGATTTCTCGCCTGAAGCCATGGAAGCAGGAGGGAAATGGCACAACATTTTTCCAGCGCTGAAGAAAATGAGCTGGATCCAGTGAAACTATCTTGCAGGAGTGAAGGGGGAAATAAAGACATTGTCATATGAATGGAAACTAAGAGAACTTCTTGCTAGCAGACGTGCCACGGACGAATGGTTAAAGAATGTTCTCTCATCAGAAAGAAAATCATCACAGAAGAAGTCTGAAGCCTTTAGAAATGAAAGAACAATGGAATGGGCAAAAATAGAAGAAACCTATTCTTCACCTCACGATTTTAAACCATATTTTGTGGTTGAAGCAAAATTTATAATGCCATCTGATGTGGTGGTATTGGGAGGCAGAGATATTGAATAATATCCTCCACACTGAGAAGGAACATTGAGGCTGAAAAATGAAGTAGGCAACTCCGTAAAGTCCAATTATGAAGTTTATTGTGAGTAACTTGCATACAGGTAGGAAGGATTGGGCGGATGCATGATCAGAGGCACTCACAGCTATATTTCAGGCCGATGAGGGGTACTGGAAATTTGAATTTTACTAAAGGTACAAATGAAATATGACCACTAGCGAGAAGCACAGTCACACCAGTGGGAACCAGGGGGTTTTTCCGACCCCTAGGAGGCTCGTGCCCATTAACCACCTGTGTTAGTGAGAGGCACTCTTCCGGGTTTCAGGTCGATGAAAGCAAGGGTGAGAGCTGATGGGGAACTCCTCTGCTTTGGGCACGTTCCTTGGTGAGTTAGGCTACAGTTCATTCACATGGAAGGCTGAGCTGACAAAACGTGAGTCTAAGAAGGAACTGACAAAGGGGAGTCCGAGTGGTTCTGCTGCAATGTACGTAGAAGAAATGCTTAAGACAGTTACATTTAAATAGTGAGAGGGTGAAGGGATCTAAATCAAAGTATGGTTTCCAGGGACCTGCCTGGTGGTCCGGTGCCTAAGATTCTGGGCTCCCAGGGCAGGGGGCCTGGGTCTGATCCCTGCTTAGGGAATCAGATCCCACATGCGACGGCTGAGGGACCCCTCAGGTTGCAGGTAAAGACCCTGCTTGCCACAGTGAAGACTGAAGATCCTGAGCGCCACAGCTAAGACCCAGAGCAGCCAGGCAAATAAATAGTAAAAAAAAAAAAAAAAGTATGGTTTCTACATTTCACACAGCGTGGTAAGCATCGACACTAGTGTGCTGTGATGGATTACACAGTGATACCGAGAACAAGAATTAGAAAAAAACCCTATGTATACATTTATACATACTGCTGCTGCTGCTGCTAAGTCGCTTCAGTCATGTCCAACTCTGTGCGACCCCATAGACAGCAGCCCACCAGGCTCCCCGGTCCCTGGGATTCTCAAGGCGAGAACGCTGGAGTGGGTTGCCATTTCCTTCTCCAGTGCATGAAAGTGAAGAGTGGAAGTGAAGTCGATCAGTCGAGTCCAACTCTTAGCGACCCCATGGACTGCAGCCTACCAGGCTCCTCCATCCATGGGATTTTCCAGGCCAAAGTACTGGAGTAGGGTGCCATTGCCTTCCCCAATTTATACATACATGTGTATATAAATGTATATTCATACATACATTTATTATACAAAGCAATATACTAAAAATATTATAACTATGTCACATTTGGAACTCTAAAAATAATACCTAAATGTTTAGGTAACCCACATGAAGGCAGTAGGAAGCAACAGAGGATGAGAAATAGAAGGAAAAGATAGAAATACGTATAAAATGGCACATTTAGGCCATAACACATCAATAGATACTTTAAATTTTTTTAAAAATTTAAAACTTTTATGTATTTATTTTGGTTGCGCTGGGTCTTTGGAGCTGCGGGAGGAGTTGTGAGCGTTGCAGCGCTCGGGCTTCTCATTGCGGTGGCTCCTCCTGTTGAGGAGCACAGGCTGTGGGGCACACAGGCCTCAGTAGCTGTGGCTCATGGGCTTAACTGCTCCACAGCCATGTGGAATCTTCCTGGACCAGGGATCAAACCCATGTCCCCTGCATTGGCAGGCAGATTCTTATCCACTGCACCACTAGGGAAGTCCATCAATAGTTACTTTAAATGTAAATGGTGTAGATACACCAAATAAAAGAGACTGGCAGAATGTATAAAAAATTATGATCCAACTTAGGGAATCTAAGGAATTCCCCTGACTGTACACCATTTAGGATCAATAAGCCATTTTGATACATTACTATTAACTAAAGCCCTTCCTTGGTAGCTTGGATAATAAAGTGCCTGCAATGCGGGAGACCTGGGTTCAATTCCTGGGTTGGGAAGATCCCTGAGTTGGGAAGACCCTCTGGAGAAGGAACTGGCAACCCACTCCAGTATTCTTGCCTGGAAAATCTCTTGGACAGTGGAGCCTGGTGGGCTACGGTCAATGGGGTCGCAAAGAGTTGGACACGACTGAGCGACTAACACTTTCACTTTTCAAAGCCCATAGTTTATTTAGATTTTCTTAGTCCTTCTTCTGTTCCAGGATCCCATCCCGGAGACCACTTTCCATTTAATTGTCATTTCTCCTCAGGCTCCTTTAGGCTGTAAGTTTCTCATAATTTCCTTGTTGATGACTTTGACAGTTTTTTTTTTGTTTTGGCTGAGCCGCATGGCTCGTGGGATCTTAGTTTCCTGACCACGGATTGAACCTGGACTCTCAGCAGTGAGAGCTCGGAGTCCTAACTGCTGGACCGCCAAGGAATTTGCAGCCTAGACAGTTTTCTTAAAACTTTTTGGCCTTGCCATGCAGCATGTGGAATCTTAGTTCCCTGACCAGGGATCGAAACTGTACATTCTGCATTGAAAGTACAGTCTTAACCACTGGCCCACCAGGGAAGCCCCAACTTTGGCAGTTTTGAGAAGAACCGGTCAAGTATTTTGGAGTCTGCTCCAAAATGGATACTGGATTTGTCCAGTGTTTTTCTCATAAAACCAGGTTATCGGCGGGGGGCTTGGGTGGGAGGGGTGGGGAGAAACCTCAGAGCTCTCCATTTTTCCATGACATCATATCAAGCACACGGGCTATCAATGTGATTGATGACTGTTGATGTTGGCCTCGATCACCTGGCTGACGTAATGTTTTTTAGGTTTCTCCATCGTCAAATTATACTTTGTTTCTCTCTCCATATTGTACAATTTGGAAAGAAGTCCCAGTGCACAGGCTGGGCCTAATAAGGGGAGAGTTATGCTCCCCTGCCTTGAGGGTAGAGTAGCTACATGAATTCTTTGGAATTCTTTTGTGTATTAGTTTCCTCAAGCTGCCATAACAAATTACCACACGCTAGATGGCTTAAAATCAGATATGTATTCTCTCAGAGCTCTGGAGGCTAGAAGTCTGAGGTCGAGGTGTCTACGGGGCCATATTCCTCTGAAGGGACCGGGAAGGAAATGTTCCTTGCCTTTTCCAGCTTTCTGGTGGCCTCAGGCATCACTTGGTTTGTGGCAGCAGGATTCCAGTCTACCGCCACCTGGTCATCTTCTCTGTGTATCTCTATGTCCTTGTTATAAGGACACCAGTCGGGACTTCCCTGGTGGTCCAGTGGCTAAGACTTGTTGCTCCCAGTGCAGGGGACCCTGGTTCAATTCCTGGTCAGGGAACTAGATCCCACATGCCGCAACTAAGAGTTCTCATGCTGCAACGAAGACCCGTTGCAGCCAAAATTTTTTTTTTTTTAAAGGACAGCAATCATTGGACTAGGGGCTCACCTTGAATCCAGTATATCTTGAGATCCTTAACTAATCACACTTGCAAAGACCCTATTTTTGAATAAAATCACATTCTAAGTTTCCAGGAGACCTGAGTTTTGGGGACACACCCTTCAGCCCACTCCATCCAATGTGGGATATCTCGTCTCTGGCCCTCATTAATTTATTCAATCATTTATATCATTATGAATTAATGGCTGGACTGGAAGAAACACAAACTGGAACCAAGATTGCCGGGAAAAATATCAATAACCTCAGATATGCAGAGGACACCACCCTTATGGCAGAAAGTGAGGAGGAACTCAAAAGCCTCTTGATGAAAGTGAAAGTGGAGAGTGAAAAAGTTGCCTTAAAGCTCAACATTCAGAAAACGAAGATCATGGCATCCGGTCCCACCACTTCATGGG
>NW_011495054.1:13120882-13127368 GCF_000754665.1 Bison bison bison | reverse complement strand
CACTTCATGGGAAATAGATGGGGAAACAGTGGAAACAGTGTCAGACTTTATTTTTCTGGGCTCCAAAATCACTACAGATGGTGACTGCAGCCATGAAATTAAAAGACGCTTACTCCTTGGAAGGAAAGTTATGACCAACCTAGATAGCATATTCAAAAGCAAACATATTACTTTGCCAACAAAGGTTTGTCTAGTCAAGGCTATGGTTTTTCCAGTGGTCATGTATGGATGTGAGAGTTGGACTGTGAAGAAGGCTGAGCGCCGAAGAATTGATGCTTTTGAACTGTGGTGTTGGAGAAGACTCTTGAGAGTCCCTTGGACTGCAAAGAGATCCAACCAGTCCATTCTGAAGGAGATCAGCCCTGGGATTTCTTTGGAAGGAATGATGCTAAAGCTGAAACTCCAGTACTTTGGCCACCTCATGAGAAGAGTTGACTCATTGGAAAAGACTCTGATGCTGGGAGGGATTGGGGGCAGGAGGAGAAGGGGATGACAGAGGATGAGATGGCTGGATGGCATCACTGACTTGATGGACGTGAGTCTGAGTGAACTCCGGGAGTTGGTGATGGACAGGGAGGCCTGGCGTGCTGCGATTCATGGGGTCGCAAAGAGTCGGACACGACTGACTGACTGATCTGATCTGATCTGATTTTTTTACTCTGAGTCATAATCCAATGCTACTTTAACTTTTTGCTCAAATTGTTTCAGCTTTGGTCATTAAAAGCTCCTTCAGTTGGTTCCTGTGATAGTATTATTATTAGGAGCACTTCCTTGCTCTCTAGCAGTACAAGATACTCCAGACTCATCTTGTATATTTCCTACTCCAGTCTTAGAATCAGCCATTTCTCTAAGGAGCCCTGGTTCCTTTTATTGGGGAATGGCATTAGAATCCAAAATCTGGGCATTAGGCCAGATTCTTAAGGTTTCTGGAGTGTCGTTTCTTTTAGGCCCTCTCAGCTGACAGAGCGAAAAATGTTTTCCATATATATAACACATACACATATTAAACACATTTATTACATAACAAATACTATTGTTATATAATAACACTAAAATAAGTTGCTTCTGTAGTGTCTGACTGTGCAACCCTATGGATTGTAGCTTGCCATGGGATTCTCCAGGTAAGAATACTGGAGTGCGTTGCTATGCTCCCCCCTCCAGGGGATCTTCCTGACCCAGGGATCGAACCCATGTCTCTTACATCTCCTGCACTGGCAGGCAGGTTCTTTACCACTAGTGCCTCCTGGGAAGCCCATTATATAACAGGAGTGAATGATAATCGCGCAGTTGTGTCCAACTCTTTGCGACCCCATGGACTGTAACCTGCCAGGCTCCTCTGTCCATGGACTTCTTCAGGCCAGAATACTGGAGTGGGTTGCCATTTCCTTTTCCAGGATTACATAACATATGTATATATATATATATATATAAAAATTTGAAGAAGGCTGAACACCAAAAAATTGATGCTTTTGAACTGTGGTGCCAGAGAAGACTCTTGAGAGTCCCTTGGACTGCAAGGAGATCAAACTAGTCAATCCTAAAGGAAATCAACCCCCAGTATTCATTGGAAGGACTGATGCTGAAGCTGAAGCTCCAATACTTTGGCCACCTGATGCGAAATGAGGCTGGGAAAGATTGAGGGCAAAAGGAGAAGGGAGCGGCAGAAGATAAGATGGTTAAGTAGCATCAGTGAATCAAGGACATGAATTTGAGCAAACCTTGGAAGACAGTGGAAGACAGAGGAGCCTGGCATGCTATAGTCCATGGGGTTGCAAGGAGTTGGACACGACTTAGCGACTGAACAGCAACAAAGTGGTGGTTCTGAGATTCAAAGAGGGACCGTTCTTTTGGCTTGGAAAATCCTTCTCCACTCCCAGACCACGGCTTTGACCACTTGACCGTTCCCGCCCTGGTCTTTACCCAGAGGGCTTCACTGGTGTCTCACTGCTTCCTACTCCTCCATCTCCAACTCCTTGAACCTCAAACTGAACTCATTACTTTCATCCTCAAACCTGCACTGAATTCTTTATTTACTCTTTCGAAAGGGGCAACCTTTCTCCTATCATGCGTGCCCACCTCTGCTTCCTCCATATCTGGTCAGTTATCCAGCCTGTGAATTAACCCTGATGTCTCTTCCTCCTCCTCTCCATCACCATGGCTGCTCCTAAGGGCAGAGTCTTTCTAATCTGCCCGGGACACTCTGGACTTGGTGCTTCAGACAAACCATGCTCTTTCATGCCTTTGCACCTTTGCATTAACTGTTCTCTCTGCCGGGTTGTACCCGTCCCCTCATTAACTGCCTGGAAAACTCATAATTATCTTTTAAAATTCTGCTCGGGCATCTGGAAAGCTTTGCTTATCTTCTGTTTATACTCTTGCTACTCAAAATGTGGTCTGCAAATGACCACACTTTGGAACATCACTGGGGAACTGGTGAGTGAGTGAAAGTGAAAGTCGCTCAGTCATGTCCGACTCTTTGTGACCCCATAGACTATACAGTCCATGGAATTCTCCAGGCCAGAATATTGGAGCGGGTAGCTTTTCCCTTCTCCAGGGGGATCTTCCCAACCCAGGGATCGAACCCAGATCTCCTGCATTGCAGGAGGATTCTTTACCAGCTGAGCCTCAAGGGAAGCCCAAACTGGTAGGAATGTAGAATCTCAATTTCTGTCTCAGACCTTCTGAATCTACATCCGCTTTTCAAAAGATGCACAGGGGATCTGTGTGCAGGCTGGACTTTGAGAAGTGTCATATACCACTTCTGACCCTGCCCTTCCATTGTGACCTGAGGTGCATTTTTGGTAATTACTTGTGTCCATTTTCCCCTCAGGACTGTGAATTCCCTGAGGTCAGGGTCAGGGTTCATGCCCCATTCAGGGGTCAGTCCAAGCCTTGGCAATTAATTGGTTGAACCCTCAGGGTTCTTTAGATCTGGTCTGAGCCCAGTGGCAAAAAAGAATTAAGGACGTAATGTTCTTTTCAGACATTATTTTACTTTATTCTCACAAAAATATTATCAAACAATGCATGTGTGTGCATGCTGAGTTGCTCAGTCATATCCGACTCTTTGCAACCCCCTGGACTGTAGCCTGCCAGGCTCCTCTGTCCTAGGAAT
Source organism: Bison bison bison (assembly GCF_000754665.1). Lineage (NCBI taxonomy): Eukaryota > Metazoa > Chordata > Mammalia > Artiodactyla > Bovidae > Bison > Bison bison. The sequence continues at coordinate 13,124,253 of NW_011495054.1, read as the reverse complement.
TTCCCAGGCAAGAATACTGGAGTGGGCTGCCAATACCTTCTTCAGGGTATCTTCCTGATCCAGGGCTCGAACTGGAGTCCCCTGCATCTCCTGAATTGGCAGGCAGATTCTTTACCCACTGAGCCATCTGAAAACTGCCAAACAATGCATATGGCCCCACTTCTTCTACACCCCCCAACTTAGGATGAATTCACAGAAGAATCAAATGGAAAAATGAACAAGGGTTAATGTTTAAGACTGTTTATAGTTATAAAAAATTAGAAAGGATTTAATTGTCCTATTTTATGCAGCCATTAAAAATGGTGTTAGGACTTCCCTGGTGGTGCCGTGGATAAGAATCTGTCTGCCAGTGCAGGAGACATGTGTTCAATCCCTGGTCCGGGAAGATTCCACGTGCCACGGAGCAATGAAGCCCGGGTGCCACAACTACTGAGCCTGCGCTCCAGCACATGCAAGCCACAACTACCGAAAGCCGAGCATCTGGAGCCTGTGCTCCACAACAAGAGAGACCGCTGCAACGAAAAGCCCAGGGGCCACAAGGAAGAGGAGCTCGCACTCATCGCAACGAGAGAAAGCCCATGCAAAGCGACGAAGACCCAGCACAACCAGGAAATAAATAACATTTTAAAAAGGAAAACATAGTGTTGTGTGGGAGCTCTCTGGTTGTCCAGTGGTTAGGACTCAGTGCTTTCACTGCAAAGCCTGGGGTTCTGTCCCTGGTCCGGGAAGTATGATCCTGAAAGCCACATGGTGTGGTGACAAACAAGTGTTATGTGACTATATACAGAAAAGTAATATTCATAATATAAAGACAACTTTCTAATTTAAAAATTATGTATAAATTTGACAAATTCATACATATATATACATAAAAATATATTCCTTTTCAGATTCTTTTCCTTTATAGGTTATTGCATAATGTTGAATACAGTTTCTTGTGCTGAATAGTAGGTCCTTGTTGGTTGTTAAAAATTATAGTTTATGTCTCCATTTTTTAATCATTATAAGAAACTGAACACACAATATGATGTTGTGCCATGTTCTTTTAGGTCATTTCAGTCATTTGAAGTTAGTATTCAGTTCAATTTAATGAAATTCAAATGAACAATTTGAAGTTAGTATTTAATAGATGTATGTTGTGTATGGCTTGTGCATGCAGATATTCTAATTGTTGAGCTCCATGTATTAATTTTTTTAGTTTCTCGTTTACTTGTTTCTGGCTTATTTTCTTTTACTATTTTATGCACTATTGCCCTGCATTTAAATCTAAAATTAAATCAAGAAAACACAGCTACCACTATAAAATCACTGGCAAAATTATGTAATGCTTGTATTGTTTTATAATGACATGAGAAAATTCTTTGTGTATGAGAAGTGTGTCTATCCATTATTAGTCACATGTGGATAACATTCGTGTATTTGAAAAATACATAGAACTCACAAAAAATTTTTTTTAACAAATTCAAGCACCATAGACTTATGTTGGTAAGCATTAAAAGTAACAGTCTGTTCCCCAGCATCTGTTAACTGATGGGCTTTTCTCACTGATTCTTCTGAGTCATTCCCAACAAGGGTACTTGTCCTCGGAGGCCTGATGTCTTCGGAGCCAAAAAGAGATCGAATTCCATTCAGAAGCAAAGGAAAGCTTTATAGTTCCATCAGAGAATTGAGAGCTAGGAGTGTTGGACTCTACGTAGCTCCCGCTCCTTCTCAGGCTGCGAGGGGGATGCTTTCTAGAGTTCTTATCTGTAGGGAAGCGGGGAGCTCAGGGCTCAGCGTGTCGAGGGCCCTGTCTCTGCACACGGCCCGCCGCCGCCATCTTGAATTGCCTGTGGCGCGCAGCCCTTCTGCTGAGCTGAGATGTTGAAGCAGCCGTTTCGCATCAGAGCTCTTGTCTGAAGTGCTGTGTGGGTGCGGGCTGCTGCATGCCGCCCTGCTATGAGCAAGTAAAACTAGACTAAGTACAAAGGAAAAAGAAAAGGTTAGACTTTATTACCCAGATTCTATTTTATTTCCTAGGAACTGTTAATGGGCTTTGCTGGTGACACTTTCTTCCTCTTAGAACTTCTGGTACACAACATTGTGAAGCAACTACACTCCAAAAAAAAAAAAAAAATTAAACCCCCCCCCCCCCACAAAAATGAGAACTTGTTTTTCTGCCATTTGCTTTCTTTAATATTTTTCCAAGTCCTTTCACATGTCTACCTTGATTTTTTCAAATGGCAACATCATTTAAAGGAGTATAAATAATTTATTCCATTCCCTTGTTGACAGACATTTTAGTTGTTTCATCTGTCATTGTTTCTTATTATACGAACAATATCATAAATAACCTTTTACATATATATTTGGCTTTCTTTTATACAATGTTTTTCTGATTTAAAAATAATGTATATGCATGGTTAAGTTTTTAAAGAAATGTATAAGAAAGCATAATGCCTAAAGGTGAAAATTTAAAAATCATCCTTAATTCATCAGCATGAGATACTGAATCTCAGTTTCTTAAAATATTTTAATTACTTTTCCTAGAATTAATAGAATAAAAAGAATGGAAGTAAAACCAAAATCTTCCTTCACCCCCCTCCCAACTGCTCTATATTTATAAAGTGATTGCGAAATAGTAAGAGATGGGAACATTCTGTATTTGGTTGAACTTTTTCTTAGTTGGTATAACTTTAAATTTCCATGTAATAAAATTTTGTCACTTGTGGAATAAAAATCAGAAAACAAGTATGATGGCTAAATAGACAATAAACACACTATACATTTTAAAAATTTATTGAAAGGAACAGAGTTTAAAACCTGAATCCTCAGCACTTCCTTGGTGGGCCTGTGGCTAAGACTCCATGCTCCCAATGCAGAAGGCCCAGGTTCAATCCCTGGTCAGGGAACTAGATCCCCCATGCTGCAACTAAAACCTGGTGCAGCCAAATAAATGAATAAAAATAAATACTTAAAAAAAGACTCAAACTCTCTAGAAAAAAGTAACTGAGAAAACCTGGTCTCTAAGACAATGTTCAATAAAAGTGATAATTACATGTAGGAAAAAGAAAAAAAAAGACATCTGAGGAAAACACACCTGTTGTCTATTCTTTGTGTGTGTGTGTGTGTCTTTTTAAAAATCTTTAGTTAGAGGATAATTGCTTTACAATATTGTGTTGGCTTCTGCTGTACAACAATGTGCATCAGCCACAAGTACACATTTGTCCCCTCCCTCCTGAATCTCCCCCACTCCCCACCGCATCTCACCCTCTCGGGTGTCACAGAGCACCGAGATGAGTTCCCTGTGCCCATACGGCACCTTCTCACTGGCCATCTATTTCACAAATGATAGTGTATTTATGTCAGTGCAACTCTCTCAATTTGTCCCA
>NW_011495054.1:13119063-13120782 GCF_000754665.1 Bison bison bison | reverse complement strand
CCCGACCTCCCCTTCCCCCTCTGTGTTCAAAGTCCATTCTCTATGTCTGCATCTCTATTGCTGCCCTGCAAATAGGGTCATCAGTACTATTTTTCTAGATTCTATATATTTGCATTAGTATATGAAACTTGTTTTTCTCTTTCTGACTTACTTCATGCTGTACAAGCATGAAGCTCTAGGTTCATGTATAAGCTCTAGGTTCATCCACCTCACTAGAACTGACTCAAAAACATTCCTTTTTATGGCTGAGTAATATTCCATTGTATATATGTATCATATCTTATTTATCCATTCATTGTCCAATGGACATCTAGGTTGCTTCCATGTCCTAGCTATTGTAAATAGTGCTGCAGTGAACATTGGGGGTACATGTCTTTTTCATTTATGGTTTTTTCAGGATGGCACCCCACTCCAGCACCCTTGCCTGGAAAATCCCATGGACAGAGGAGCCTGGTAGGCTGCAGTCCATGAGGTCGCTAAGAGTCAGACACGACTGAGCGACTTCACTTTCACTTTTCACTTTCATGCATTGGAGAAGGAAATGGCAACCCACTCCAGTGTTCTTGCCTGGAGAATCCCAGGGACGGGGGAGCCTGGTGGGCTGCCGTCTATGGGGTCGCACAGAGTCGGACATGACTGAAGCGACTTAGCAGCAGCAGCAGCAGTGAGGTTGCTGGGTCATATGGTAGTTTTATTCCTAGTTTTAAAAGAATCTCCATATTGTTCTCCATAGTGGCTGTATTAATTTATGTTACCACCAGCAGTGCAAGAGGGTTCCCCTTTCTCCACATTGCCTCCAGCTTTTATTTTTTGTAGATTTTTTGATGATAGCCATTCTAACCAGAATTTTGGAAAACTCAGCAGTGGCCATAGGACTGGAAAAGGTTAGTTTTCATTCCAATCTCTAAGAAAGGCAGTGCCAAAGAATGCTCAAACTACAGCACAATTGCACTCATCTCACACGCTAGTAAAGTAATGCTCAAAATTCTCCAAGCCAGGCTTCAACAGTACGTAAATGGTGAACTTTCAGATGTTCAAGCTGGATTTAGAAAAGGCAGAGGAACCAGAGATCAAATTGCCAACATCCCCTGGAACATCAAAAAAGCAAGAGAGTGCAGAAGCTTTTAAGTTTAATTAGGTCCCATTTGTTTATTTTTGCTTTTATTTCCAGTATTCTGGGAGGTGGGTCATAGAGGATCCTGCTGTGCTGTATGTCAGAGAGTGTTTTGCCTATGTTCTCCTCTAGGAGTTTTATAGTTTCTGGTCTTACGTTGAGATCTTTAATCCATTTTGAGTTTATTTTTGTGTACGGTGTTAGAAAGTGTTCTAGTTTCATTCTTTTACAAGTGGTTGACCAGTTTTCCCAGCACCACTTGTTAAAGAGATTGTCTTTAATCCATTGTATATTCTTGCCTCCTTTGTCAAAGATAAAGTGTCCATATGTGTGTGGATTTATCTCTGGGCTTTCTATTTTGTTCCATTGATCAATATTTCTGTCTTTGTGCCAGTACCATACTGTCTTGATAACTGTGGCTTTGTAATAGAGCCTGAAGTCAGGTAGGTTGATTCCTCCAGTTCCATTCTTCTTTCTCAAGATAGCTTTGGCTATTCGAGGTTTTTTGTATTTCCATACAAATTGTGATATTATTTGCTCTAGCTCTGTGAAGAATACCATTGGTAGCTTGATAGGGATTGCATTGAATCTATAAATTGCTTTGG
>NW_011495054.1:13117874-13118494 GCF_000754665.1 Bison bison bison | reverse complement strand
GAAAAGGCAGCCTTCAGAATGGGAGAAAATAATAGCAAATGAAGCAACTGACAAACAACTAATCTCAACAATATACAAGCAACTCCTACAGCTCAACTCCAGAAAAATAAATGACCCAATCAAAAAAATGGGCCAAAGAACTAAATAGACATTTCTCCAAAGAAGACATACAGATGGCTAACGAACACATGAAAAGATGCTCAACATCATTCATTATCAGAGAAATGCAAATCAAAACCACTATGAGGTACCATTTCACGCCAGTCAGAATGGCTGTGATCCAAAAGTCTACAAGCAATCAGTGCTGGAGAGGGTGTGGAGAAAAGGGAACCCTCTTACACTGTTGGTGGGAATGCAAACTAGTACAGCCACTATGGAGAACAGTGTGGAGATTCCTTAAAAAACTGGAAATAGAACTGCCTTATGATCCAGCAATCCCACTGCTGGGCATACACAACTGAGGAAACCAGAAGGGAAAGAGACACATGTACTCCAATGTTCATCGCAGCACTGTTTATAATAGCCAGGACATGGAAGCAACCTAGATGTCCATCAGCAGATGAATGGATAAGAAAGCAGTGGTACATATACACAATGGAATATTACTCAGCCATTAAAAA